>NC_051157.2:87956276-88238903 GCF_013339745.2 Dermacentor silvarum
GCAGTCTTGAAAGAAAAGCTCCACTGATACAGGTTCAGATGAATGTCGTATATGCCAGGAGGACAACTCACTCAGCTTTAATGAATGACCTACGAAATTTCGCAGAGTGCGAATGCACATTTCTGCAATCTATGAAACGAGGACTAAAGAAATAGAGAACTGCGGCTGTCACTGAGCGAGTGATACGTATCTATCTTAACGCAACGCCTTCCTTGCACTAGGTCGAATACAATTACCAAATAACGGAATCCACTTACAGCCGTTCGCTGAGCCCATGTAATGCCTTTCTTTGTTCTTTCCCAATTACACGGTAATTAGCTGCCACTGGGGTGGACATCTACTTATTCTTCCTACGCGAAGAAAGAGAGAATGGTCGGTGCACCGATAGCTTAGGCGAGAAAGGCTCGTTCCGACGCTGCGATAAAACCGGCGCGCTAACTAATGGCGTAATGATCTCCTATCGGCCCGTTCTGGTTAGGCGGCGAAGCTCGATGCTGGTTACAGCAGTGCGAGAGATCCGAATTGGGCCATTCTCGCGTTGTCTATGAATCCCTTTATCGGCTGCGCTCCGTCTTAGTGTAGTCGGGCAGCGTTGCGGGAAAAAAAAAAGCTCTTGTATGCCTAATAAAAAAAGTTTGATGGCGTTTATAAAACGTATATGCGCAGCTTAAAAGCTCTCATTCCTCCCTATAAATGTATTAATTATTATTGCGATAGCAATTATATGGACACTCAAAAGCAGATTTCTGCCATCGGCGTCGCCGTCGCCATCGCCGTCGCCGTCGCCGTGAGGTTCCGTATGACGTCAATGGAGATGAAATCGTCGCCGCGCGCCGAACGCTGTATGTGCGAGTGAAAGGGCGCGAGGGACGCGCGCTTTCACGGGGAGTGAACGCACGGCGGAGAACAAACGCGCGTTCTGCGCCGTGCTCGCTTAAGGGCTGCAGAAGTAAGCGTCTCTTTCCTCCTTTACAATCACCATATATGTAGAGCAAACGCGCCTTCTTTCGACGCGCGAGACGCCGTGGGGGAGGGGGAACAAGGCGACGTTTAGCTGCGGCACCAAGTGCCTATTTATATCAGAGGCTCCGGCAACAGTCACCAACGCCGCACGCATTTTGAGCGAACGCGGGCAAAACGCCGACGGCGTCGACAATAGTTCTGCGTGTTGCCGGTGCTGCTGCGTGTCCAAGTTTATACAGCTGATAAAGCTAACATCATTACTCCGTATAGCTCTCTACAAATTTGCTATCGCAATTGATGCTTCGCCTTTCAGGTGAAACTGCGACAACTTTTTAGCCTCTACGCTCCCTGTGCCATGCTATGGACAATATCTCATAGAAAAGCTTAAACACACATGCCCATACATGGTCGAGAGCCAGTCCTATGCCATCCTGCTTTGTCTGTCTTACTATTTTATTATGGACTTAATTTCATCGCTGTTCTACTGTCTTAGATATATTGCTGTCTAATTTGTACTTATAGTCTTTAGACTCGCTTTTATGTAGTCTGTGTAGGTTGTAGGTTGATAGCATAGAGAGGGTGCTTGCACTTCGAATAGAGTGGTTAAATACTTTCTAGTAAGCCAAGTGTTGAACATGTCCAGGTGATAACATGTCAAAATATGCGTGGTCGGCGGCATTTCCTGCCAACGTAGTGTTCGCTGTCACTGTTGGCCAGCTCGCCGCTACAGGCGAAGCACGACTCTGCCATGCATGCCACCGGATTAGTGAGACCATGCAAAATCGCGAGTTGAAAACAGTAAGTTTCTTATATTAACCTAGAAAAAAACTGAGGCTACAGGGCTGTTGCATGCATGGGCATGCCGAGATATGGTAGCTTCGGATTGGTATCTATAAGTCGTCTCTGGCGTGTCTACTAAGAAGTGTCTGACTAGCAGCGTTCCGTCCATCGCAATGTTTCGTTCTTTTTTCTAATACAATGCTAAATTGCCGCATTTTCCGTAGTTCTATACGTAAAACGGTTGTTAATTGAGTCTCAATATATAGTGCTGAGTTGCGCAATTATCTTGGAAGTTGTTGGCCGCTCAAGTTGGAGGAAAAAGTAGTCTGCCCTTAGTGCACGTCAGTTCGATAGTTTGTTTTTGTTTCCTTCACTTCTACTAAATGTGAATAAACAACGACGAATTATGTATTACGGGCAACATAAAAACTTTATGTGATGATTTCATTCTACCAAAGCACGATTGGTGTGGAAATGGCTGTTCTAAGCCAAGCAACGTTCTAGACGAGCCTCGCAAACTCGCTACGCGGCAATCCCATCGTGACACAACGCCGGTTATGAAATATGCATAGACGTTGACGTCAGGTTTCTCTCTATGCAATATTGTAAGAAACTATAAATCTGTCGCTTGAGAATGTTGCACGTATTTAGTGAGGTACAACGAAGGCGCCTCGTCGGGTAAACGCTGGCCATTATAAGCCACCTACGCCAGCGGACTGCTTAGCAAGCGGTGTGTGCGCTTGCGCGTCTCGTATTATTTTTCTCTCTTTTTTTGGGTCGTTTTTCATATTTTCCTACCCGCCAGGAGGTCTCGCTGCCAGCTGTTTTCCCAGTGAAGACTAGTGGGGAAGAGTTCAAGGCGACGCCGCTCCGAGGGGAAACGGGATGAAGGCGTCTTGCGCAATTAGCCTCATTTGGTGGCGCTTTATTTGGAGAACATTTTTGCCGAGTTGGCATTGACGGGGCCGAAATCGACCGTTGAGCGTTCTCGTGCAGCCCTAAGCAGCGTGGTGCACGGCCATCGTTCAGCTTCGGAGCGCGCCGAGCGTGCTTACGCGACCGCGGGGGGTAGCATTCTCACCGTTCGCACTTTTCAAGGATGATACAAATGAGAAATATTCATCTGGCTGGTGGGATGTTTTGCAGGCGGATAGCTAGCTCTGCGATCAATCGTGTGTTTCACGTGTGCTTAACGATACTGACGGTGCTGAAAGCTTTAGAACACACGGATCTGCTAGGCAGTTTGACTGAAACATTCAAGCAAAAGGAATATTATGCAATTCGTTTGTTTTTGTTAACAGCGGAGGTGTTTAAGCCGACTGTTAGTCCGTGAATAGCGAACAGAAATTGTGGGCAGATCCTGGTGGTAGTGTAGAAAGGGTATAAGCGCAATGGCACATACCCCTGTGAACTAGCGAAGGCGTTTAAGCCTAGCCAAAATACGTGGCCAATACTATTGATTGGCTATTGATTGGCTATAGCCAATCAATAGTCAATCAATAGCTAATCGATAACCGATCAATAATCAAGACATATTATTCGGAAAATGCTGGGGATGACTTGGTAGTGCAATGTGCCGATCAGCTCCTCTGTTTCTTTAGCCTTGCGCCACTAGTGCAAGCTACGCAATTTTTTTTTGCTTGCGCAATTCCGGTTATCTTAGAAGCGTTGCGAAGTATGCACATTCATTTTAACGTTAATTTGCTCGATTTGCAGTGACAGAAACATCCAAGGCAGCTATCTTGTACAACGACGTTACTCACTTCTTGCAGGCGTAGAGTCTGGCAAAGAAACGACGGTGAATTTATTTTGAAAAACCTATAGAGCGGGTGGCGCCGTATACATTCGAGATGCCATTCTGACATTCTGCGAAATCTGGGCTTGACCGAATCTTGTGCCAAGTAGGCGTAGGATCTGCGCTCTGTTGCAAAATTGCAAAATGCGTCTCTCTCTCCTTTTCTTTCATTTTCTTTACGTTGAGTGAACGTTATTGAAACTGTTGCTCGCAATCTCTGTAGCAGTCACGCATGATTAAATATTTTTTTTATTTTTTTTATTCGGGCAAAACAGGTACAAGGTTTGCCCGCGAAGTAAGGCAAAAGGAGGGCTTAAATCTCCTGACTAGGCCTTACCTCGCTGGGGCAGCAGAGATAGCGGAATTTGCAAGTTACAAAAGCAGTTTGTAAAACAGACATTTCATAACTACATACAAAACAATCTTTGAAGCACTCTGCAGAACACCATTTGCTTGTAAAATAACATACAAACGAGTTAATCCATGACTAACATAAAAGTAACATTTAAAGAATATAATTATTACATCACTAATGCAACAACAACGCACTTTTAACACTGAAGAATTCACTGTTGCATTAACATTTGCACAGCATATCTAGATCAGAAGAGAGAAACATGTTCACTATGAAGTGTTTAAATTGGCGAATAGTTCTACAATCTCTAGCGACATCAACAATGTTAGGGTACGTATTACATAAACGCATGGTTTCATATTCGATAGTTTGCATGTCATAGTTTGTCCTGGGTTTCTTCGCTACTATTGAGGTGTGGCGTAAGCTGTACCCTGTGTTTCTACTGAGGTACCGATTTGAAAATGTCTCAAAATTGCTGGAGATATCTTTAAACAACCGAATGCAGATCTTTGCTTGGTAAGAGTTTCTAATATTAAGGATATTGTAGCGCATCATTAGTTTAGAAGATCCTATGTATTGATTAGAAGAATTAAGCAAACGAACAGCTCGTCGTTGTAATACCGCTAGTTTTTCTATATCGGTTTTATTGCCGTTTCCCCATACTAATAAGCCATAGCTAAGATGGGAATGTACCAGCGAAAAGTACAGTTGTCTGACAAGCCTTACAGGACACATAGTACCCGATTCGTTGTAGCAAACCAACTGACCGTGCAACTTTAGTGCGTACCTTATTTATGTGCTCTGTCCAGCTTAAGTTTTTATGAAATATAACTCCTAGAAAAGAATGACTTCACACATGTTCTAGTTGCGATCCACAGTAGTAAAGTTTAACATCGTAACTTATTTCTTTATTCCTTGCATAAAACACCGTAAACTTAGTTTTTTTCACATTTAGACTGAGCTGGTTTAAATGTAGCCATTTGTGAAGTTCTTCTAACCAAGAATTTGCGGAAACTTCTAGTTCCTGAAGGTCAACACCAGAAAAGAAAACATTAGTGTCATCCGCGTACATTATTATTTCATCTGTTAATGGAACGTTTACTATATCATTTATATACACAATAAACAGTAATGGCCCTAAAATCGAACCTTGTGGTACCCCATATTTAATTACGTTTTTTTCCGAAGTGTAACCTTGCAATGAAGTATATTGCAATCGAGATTCAAGGTAACTATTCATAAGTTCTAACGCTGTGCCTCGAACGCCATATACTTGGAGCTTATCTAGTAATATTTTATGTTTGATAGAATCAAAGGCCTTGCGAAAATCTAAAAATATACCAATGGTAAGCTTTCTTTCTTCAATATTATTTATAATTGTATCTCTGATTCTTAATAATGCCATTTTGGTTGATTTATTTTTCTGGAAGCCATATTGCTTATCCGAAATAATACCTTTATCCAGCAGAAAACCATTTAGGCGCTTATGTATAATACGCTCAGCGACTTTTGAAAATAATGGCAATACCGAAATGGGTCTGTAATTGTTGAGGTCGTTGTGATTTCCGCCCTTAAAAATCACAGCAACACCGAGCTATCTTCATTTTTTCAGGAAAAACTCCAGTGGAAAGTATACTGTTACAGATGTGTTCCAACGGACCACATATTATGTGAGCAGCTGCTTTAATAGCTTGAGCTTTGATGCCGTCCTCACCAGCGGCTGATTTGTTGGTCAAGGAATTGAGAATGGAAAAAAATCTCGCTTTCAGATGTAGGTGCAAGAAAAATCATCTCGCTGACACGATTATCCATGTAACTTTTACTATTTCGATTTGGGAGAAAATCTGATGTAAAAGTTGAAGCACCAGCATTGATAAAATGATTATTAAATAAATTAGCTGCGCTGTTTCCACAAAATTTAACATCATTTACAACAATTTCTGACGGCACATTCTGTGAAGAGGAACCTATTATCTCGCGGTATATGTTCCACATTCTACGACCATCACTGATAGAACTTTCAAATCGACCTGTGTAGTACTCAGATTTCGCTTTCTTCAGATTCAGTTTGTTCCTGACTTGTTTAAACTCTTTAAATATTTCAGGGTTACGGGTATTTAAGAATTTAGTGAATAATTTGTCTCTGTGTTGAATGCGCTTATATAGGTCATGATTTACCCATTCCTTTCTAGCTTTTTTATGCTTGACCACAGGGCCGATAGGAAATGCTTCATTGTATATTTGTTTTACTTTGGATACAAATAGGTCGTATGATGCAGAGGGATTCGCTTGAGCATAAACATCAGACCAATTCGCATTGGAAAGCAAAGTTTGAAATAGCCGTATGCTTTGGTTATTTGTGACTCGCTTAAAATCGCGATCTTGATCAGTGCGCACATGAAATGGTAACGGAGCGAAAATCGGCAGATGATCACTTATACCAGAACTGAGCACTCCGGAACATGTTTCATTTTTTGTGACCGAATTAAAACATAAATCAATCAATGTCTTCGAATTCGCTGTTATCTGAGTAGGAATTTCAATAAGGTTTTCACAACCATTTGCTAGCATAGTTTCAATGAGTTGGATACTTTCGTTACTTTTTGAAAGTAAGTCAACATTGAAGTCACCAAGAATAATGGAGTGCAATTTCTTCATGCTGGCAAGTTCAAGTACTGAGTCCATATAATCAAGTAGTCCTGTTAGCACACCTTGCGGTGGGCGGTAGACAACAACAATCAGAATATTTTGAGAAATTGCAGCAATACATTCAAAATCATCGGTCACGCGTGTAAATTCTGGCAGTATTACGCAACCATGACATTCGCGAGCATATAAAGATACGCCACCGCCTCGCTTTCTTGAGCGATAAATTGAAATGTGCTTGTAACCCGAGAAATGTATTACGTCATGCTCACCCGCGTACCACGTCTCTGAAAAAGCTAGGAAATCAAAACAACAATTTAGCTGCGACAGATATGTCTCGATACCTGCTTGCTTATTTCTTAAACTTTGTGCGTTTATGTGAAACAGTTTAAGCCCCTTTTCATGAAAACAGCTGTTCTTCACTACCAAGTCGTTGAAAGATGTAACATCGTGATAAGGTTCCATGTTTGTAGAAGTTGGCGATGCGTTAATCTTAGACGATTTTGTCTAAGTCGCTTTCCGTGGCCAGCCTTATCGCTCGAGCATTCGGCTGCTTGCGCACAAAGATAGTTCCCTGTGAACTCCAAACGAATTGATAGTTCAATTCCCTTGCCTTGTTCTTGGCAAGCCAAAGTAATCGCTTGTTCGCTGCAGTCAGGTTATCAAAGAATTTAATGCCCTGTGTTTTGCTCCTAAGATTTTTTTCTTTTCGAACCATGCAGTTTTCAGTGTTCTGGTGGAAAAACGAACAAGAACGACAGGGTCTCTACCCTCTTTCGAACGTAGACGGTGAATTCCATCAATATCTTTTTCAGATAATGGCGGCAAGTCAAGCTGCGTGGCAATCTTAGTTATTTCTGTTATCAGATTTTCGCCTTCCCGTTGAGCCAAACCGTGAATTTCCATATTCTGTCTGCGGTTGTACTGTTCGAGAACGTTCACTTCTTGTTTTAACTTTCACAGCATTGTCACATCTTGCGACTGTTTAACAGCCTCCATTCGGCGGCGTAATTCATCGATACCTTGTTCCTGCCGATTTACAGCGTCTTTAAGGTTATCGTAGGTATCAGACAAATGCTGCACCGACCTTTCGATGTTCTGCACAGTTTCTTTCAAGCCCATCAGTTTATACAACTTTGCCTCTAGGGTTTGCATTTGTGACAGTTTTTTGTTTATTCAGCAAGCTCACTTTGAAGGTTCACAGATTGGCCCGCTGTGTCAGAGTTACCCACAGAAAGCTTACATGTAGGACATCTAAGTGACTTCTTGGTCGCATCTTTCATCATCTTAAACGACCTAGCAGTGATGCCGCTACATTTTCCGACATGGAAGTCACCGAGGCAGTCAACACATTGCATGACGACATCATCCTCACTAAACACTGTGTGACAAAAGGAACAGGCCTCTGCAGTCATTTTTGCTCAAGAGAAACGATTGACATAAAAAAAGCAACCAAAGCAGCGGTCAAAGCAGCAGCAGCAGCAGCGGTAATAGCGAGTAAAATATATGAAAGCAAAACAATATTGCAGACAATTTTCACTAACTTGCAAAAATTTCAGTCGTGCATTTAGACGCGATTCAACCACGCCAACCGCCACTGCTGCTGCCCGAATGAGTCCGTTGGCCAAGCGTCGATCCTTTTGTAGGCTCCGTCAGTAGCATAGAGTTTCATATTACTATAACTAGAGGGCAATGTGGCGCTGCGATCGTTCAACTATCATGGGAATGATGGGAAGTACAGGCTACGGATTGGTATTCTGTTGACTGGCGAACTAGTCTACAGGTATTTTTTTGTCAGTTTTGGTTTCGCTAGTTTTGCTCCAAGCGCAGTTGCTACAATCCGCAGTGGGGCAGTGCGGCGCAAAACTCTCGAGCTCTCTGTATTTGTTCGGTCGCTCGAAGTAGCGATAGGGTTCTTTATTCTATGGCGATAGCGTGCTGAGCAAGCGACTGGAACAATGCTTGTGTCGCGGCGTGTTGACGAAGCCCTGACGAGAAAGCGACGGCATCGTAAAAGGTGAGAGAACGTGTTTTGACTGTTTTGACCCTGCTTTGTTAAGTGTGTTAGGTTGACGCCGTAGCCGCTTTATCAAACTTCAGAAGATCGAAAAGAAGGTAACATACAAGCACAGTACTCGCGGGATCGAATCCCGGCCACGGCGGCCGCACTTCGATGGGGGCGAAATGCGAAAACACCCGTGTACTAGATTGAGGTGCACGTTAAAGAACCCCAGGTGGTCCAAATTTCCGGAGTTCCCCACTACGGCGTGCCGCGTAATCATGTCGTGGTTTTGGCACGTAAAACCCCATAATTATTTTTAAAGCACAGTACTACGCACATCTTCTCTGCTTAAAACCTTTAAAGCACGTAGAAAACGTGGCATATCCCCGCAAATAAGTTTCAGTGGCGGATTTCATTAAAATTCCTGGGATGACTGATCGGGCCGGCGTATGCGATCATTGTAACGCGTCGCGATACTGCATCTAGGTGTGGGATGTCTGATCGGTTGTGGTTCCGTTGTAGTGTGTCAAGTACGCTCGCTTTTACACGAGCCCATAGAAATCTGTACCAGCTACGTTCGTTAGATTATGGGGGTATGCAGCATACGTTTCCGGCGCACAACATTCATAATTATATGAAAGCTTGCAGCTTTCATTTATATTTCAGCTTGCGATTGCTCTTACTTTCCTGTCTAGTTTACTAACGCAGTGCCACTTGACTGACGGAAGAATGTTGCATGTGATAACTGAAAAAGAAAATGGTGCGTTTCAAATACTGTAGCTCAGATGAAGAAAGAAAAACACTATAGTAATGAGGTTGACCAATTCCTTGCTCATAAAATTGGTGCATTGCAAAACCTGGAAGTGTGTGGTGGTGTCGTGCTGTCATTGCTCCTTGCAATTTAACTTGGTTAATGTCCGCATGAAATTGACTCCTTATACTTTTTAGTTTAGAGATTAGTATTAACATAAATGCAGTGTGTATATGTGTCGCTGTAGTCATTCATTTTTGTAATGTTGCCAGGGTTTACATAAGATTGACAGTTGAAGGAATCGTAGCAAAAGGAAAATAGGACAATCAAGCACAGTTTTTTGGTTTGCTTGCAAAACACAGTAAGACAGACGAAATAAATTTTGTTGTTGAAAGTTAGCGCTTGTCTTCGTCTTCGTTTCTTCTCGTGTCCGTGTTTTCATGCGCTTCCTCATTTGAGGCCCGGCAACTATGTCATAGTGTGCACTTCATAGAAGACCTAGATGCGAGCAACACAGCATTGAGCAACCAAAATCTTGTGCACAACGTGTTGGTTGATTACAACGCTGCCCATCCTTCCGGTGAACACATCGAGTGAGCTTCAAGTGTTGCTGCTGATGCCTTCACAAGAAATCGAGGGTAGAAGACAAAAGACAATTTTAAAAAGCATATAACAATAGTGTAGCATAGTATAACAATATAAAATATTGTGTTACTAAAGTTCATCCGTGTGTGAAGGGTTTCAGTGGACGTACTAAAACAGCAAGGCCAGCTTGTTCTATTTAGTGTATTTTTCGAGGAAAATATTGGTAAAGTAAGATGTATTAGTTTCTGTAATTACTTAATGTTTTGGTAGGACAGTAATTGGTCGCTGTAGGCAATTGCAATTTTGATTTAATTATAATTTTGTTTATCTGTGCTGTGTAGAATTCTGATTGCAGCACATATAAAATCGGCCATACAATCGGCTATGTTGGTGTTTGCAGTTGCATACTATATAGCCCGACCTCATTCGATTTTGCTCAACCAGCCAATCAGTGCTCGCCTGAGGGCGAAAGGCGAACTACCGCCGAAGTGGAACGTTTCAGAATACGGCCCCAGGTTGTATATATTAACCAGAGGCCTTTTCTTAACCGCCCTTGAATTTGAATTCCCCAACTATAAATAGTTCTTAGCTAAATTTAGTTTTCACCTAGGATTATGTTATAAAATTAAGTTTTTTGAAAATCAGATGCCATTTGACCCAGTAATCATGATACGAAACTTCAACTCATACTGTGCACAAGAATGATTCATATCTGCCTTTTATATGTTTTAGGATGTTTTAAAACATCCTAAGCGCAGTGTCCACCAACAGTGACATCACAGGAATGACAGGATCTCTGCCCTTTGAAGTTAGCCCAGCCTTCTCGTCCTGTGGGGCAGCATGTATGCAGTGAGGCTGAATTATACTGTTCTTTGCCATCACTTCTCTTGCAACCTAAAGCATCCCCCTCACTTTCTTCAGAATATGAATATGGTTCATGTGATATGGCTAGGATGGGGTAATTTGGCAATGTGGCCTCAGTGTATGCTTCATCTGGTGATTGGCACAAGCATCACTAGCTTGACATCCCACAAGGTCACACATGCTGTTCCTGTGAAGTTACCAGTGGTATGAAGACACATGTAATTTGGCATGTGTTTGCAAGTGTTCAAGTCAAAGGAACCTATAATTTTTGCTTGTGTGCCTGAGGGGTTGAAGCTTTATACCTTGGTTATTAGATTGGAATAGACATACAAAGAAAGAAAAGGGGACAAAAATTGTGTCAGTACTCTTCAGTATTCTTGATCCCATCAGACAGTTTCTTCCCTGATAAGTTCATTCGCATGAACATAGTGAGTTCGAGACAAAAACATAATGTGAAATCATCGTTACTGTGAACTGGAGGGGTTTGCCATGTTTTGCTAGAACATTTATATTGTGCAACATATATTCATAAATTTTGCTCTTTAATGTCAGTTTTGCTCTTCGCAGCTGCTAACAATCGTTGTGAATTTCTTTCCATGTTTCTTTAGGACCTGAGAGAGACTGACGTTTTGGGATCTGCTACACCTTTCTCTTCCCTGGTATGCAGTGAAAATAAATTAAAAGTTGAAATGAAATAAACAAACATACTTCTACCCTTGTGTTGTCACTGCTTGGTTGAAACAAAGTCGGCACTGCCCCTTCACGCAGTCGGCGTCGTTGTAGACCACCGCAAAAGTTAGATTGCTCGAAGTGGGCAGAGCACAGAGCATGACGTCTGGTTGGAGCAAAGCCTCTCAGACCCATGGCTTGAAGCCATTTTTGCAGGAGGATGGGATTGTCAATTGGAAACCTGTTTATTGAACACAAAAAGTGCAGAAAGTGGTCAGTCATCATCATCATCACCAGTCTATTTATATGTACAGTACAGGACGAGGGCCTCTCCTAGAGATTTCCAATTACCCCAGTCTTGCACTAGCCGATTCCACCTTGCACACACAAATTTTCCAATTTCATCACCTCGCCAAAATTTCTGCCGACCTCGACTGCGCTTCCCTTCACTTGGCACCCCATTCGGTAACTGTAATAGTCCAACAGTTATATGCCCTATGCATAACATGGCCTGCCCCAGTTCCTTTTTTTCTCTCTCTTAATATGAAACGGAATATCGGCTTTCCCCATTTTCTCTCTGATCCACACTGCTCTCTTCCTGACTCTTACCATTGCCCCTAACAACTTTCGTTCAGTCGTTTTTTGTGTGGTCAGTACGTAGATGCAACTTTCTGCTTTGCTACAGCACTTTGGCTTCTTGTACATGCTGCTAGCCTTAAAGCTGTTAAGTGTAGCTGCAGACATATGCTGGGTGTTTAATTAAGCTGCCAGTAATATTTTTTTGCTCATGATGCAGAGTGCAATGGAAAGACTGCTGACTGCTTGCATAAAGCATTTTGTTTGCTACATAGTTGCTCTTCTACTGGCTTGACAATCAAATTTGATTGAGGGCTTCATTGCATGTGTTCATTGAAATGGTTGTTTCAGGACATTTGAGAACACAAACTTACTTGTGGTAAGAAAGGTTGCTGTTTCCTGGCTGTAGTCTGCTGTCGCAAAACGGGTAAGCGCAAAGCCACGACGTAACAGTTGCTGGCGCGCACTTCAGAAGAAGCGGTACGTCAACATAAAATATAGTAAAGCATGCTCGTAAGAGGCCACAAGCGTCTAAGATAGCACTGCAGCAGATGTGTTTAAAAGTACTCGAAGGCGTTCATCAATCGTGACAGCCGATGCAGCCTTTCGAAAGAGCGAGAGAGTTCGCAAGTGCGTACCGTCTGCGAGAAAAGTTCACTTTCCCCGCGTTCGCAGCGAGCAGGCGTCGTAGCAGACGACACTTGTAACATTTCTCTCAAAGGCGCAACACTTTTCTCATAATACAAAATTTTTATTTCCATAAATATTTGATGAGTATTTTTATATAAGCACATGCACGGTTGTTATTGCTGTTGTGAAAGTAAATAAATAATTATTCAATGGCGCTAAATCAGGCAGAACAATGCATACCCTGGTGGTAAACCATGCTTCAATCTCAAAGTCATGCAAACTTTATTCAATGTATTATGCATTATATAAAACACAACATAAATAAAATTAATTTTTGCACGAAAATGTTTTAATACAGCTTCGTTTACTGCGCCGCATGCAAACGCCACCAGTTTCAAGACAGAAGTCAATCCGAAGCCTGTACTTCCCATCATTCCCATGTAGGTTGAGGCGACGTTCAGGAGAACCCCCGTAGACACTAGCGCCACTTTTCCCTCTAGGTTTTTTATTTAGAAACTCTATGGTCAGTAGTAAGGGTCACGTGTCTCGGCGATCCTTGGTGGCAGCAGCTTGTTGTGACGTAATCTTGTCCGACAGCGCCCAGCGACAAGCGATGATGAACTGTTATACCGAGAGAAGGAACTTGAAAATAGTCCTTATTGCTCAGTTATACAACCTGTCGTCTTTGGAGAACCGAAAGAACCTGGCGGTGCTGCTTTTCCCGAAGACACCACAGAACTGCACAACGAATGCTAGGGCCCGACTTCAACATCGCGTCTGATGCAACGTTTCCTGCCTTTATGCTTTCAGACGCATTTCTCGAGTTCTCGTTTGCTCATCTTCAAGCTTTGCAGTGGCTAGTTCCGCATCAACCCCGACCCCGATGATGGTGTAAAGCGGCTCAGATACATCGACAAAGGGGTGGCAAGCATGTACGTCCGCAATCTATATGTACACTATAATTTAAATGTCTGTTACATGTAAAAAAACTATCAGAGTTATTTACAAGTGTATGTGGGAGCATTTGTGTAAAACACTATCTCGTCGTCAGGTAATACATTGCCGGCGCCGGGTCCATGCTCTAGCATTTTTAATCACGTAAACTTAAAAAACTTTAGCACCAATGAATACATAATACCCATTGTTGCTTGAGGTCAAATGGTTACCACAGAATGGAAGCAGGATTCAAAATTCTCCTCCAACTGACGACCGCCACTTTCGCTTGGCAGCTAGCTGTCCTATACTAATGTCCATCTCCGCTTCTTGCAACGGTTCCCTTTCAACTGCGTGACACAATACTTCAGCCAACATGTGTTTTTAATATTTTCAAACACCAAAGTAAAAAGCTTGCTTCACCGCGAAACTGTGTTTCCTGCGTAATGTGATTCTCTCAAGCATTAAAAATGGTTATAAAGGTTTTATTTGAAACAATATGAGTTCTGTAAGCATTATTATCACAGCCGAAAATACTTACGCACCTCAGGAACACTTGTGGCAACACGCGTCAAATAATACTGCGTCAGCACTTAACGTTGTGCGTGCACAAGCAGCCGCTGCGATCGCAGACTGCTTGCCCGGTTTATTACCCATTGCGTTGCGCATATTCCTTACCCTGTCACAAGCCCTCATGCTGAAACTCTCCCCATTATTTTCCGACTGTTCGTCAAAATGATGCAAGGCCTCCTGCAATTCCTTATGCAAATATTCTACAGAATCCCCGAATGATCTGCTCATGTTGCTCAAGATCCCTGCTATTCCTCCCACACTTTCGCAAATTATGTACAGATTTCCTGGAATCTTTTGGTACCATCGTGCGCCGAATCAACAGTCCGATTGTATGCGTTCGTGGTG
Source organism: Dermacentor silvarum (assembly GCF_013339745.2). Taxonomy (NCBI): domain Eukaryota; kingdom Metazoa; phylum Arthropoda; class Arachnida; order Ixodida; family Ixodidae; genus Dermacentor; species Dermacentor silvarum. The sequence goes on from NC_051157.2 coordinate 87,970,744, forward strand.
TTTGTATGACTTTTTGCGGCACCCCGACCATCAGTTTCCTTGCAACATCGTCGGCGCGGCCAGTCTGCGACGACGCACGTCCCTTCCCGTTTGCGGCTGCTTCTTGGGACAGAAATCCCGATGAGCTGAACGCCGTTTTCTTCAAGCTGCGCTCACGATAGAAATCACAGGGCTACGCGTTACGCGCACTGAACTGCGCACACACCGCCGTTCTGTACTGTAGTGCACACTTTCCGCCAATATGAACTGGATCACTTCGTTTGCGTCCAATGAGCTGTGCCGTCGTTTTGCACTGTAATGCACACCTTCCACCAATATTAAGTGGAACACATTGTTTCCGTTCAAAGAGCGCTTTTTTGCAAACGTGCGAGTCCGGACCTCGTTTGCTACTATTTGTTATGTTCTCTTGATGAAGAATCCCACTCGTAGAACTCTTCCTAACTACGAGCACAAGCAAGAGAAGGTGCCGAAGTTGAACCAAATCTGGTATTTCATATTGACAGTGAGTGCACGTTTTTCAGCCGACGGCGTGGCCGCTGCAAGACCCGCCTGCGCGTTACTCGCTATTACTTCTGCTCTTAATTATTTACTTGTAATTGTGCAAGGCGCTTGTCAGTACATGCAACAGAACGCGCGTGCATGATGCTAGCTGTAGACGAAGTCTTAGACCGATAACCTTATTCCTATATATGGAGCTACTTCTTTCTTTGTCTTCTTTTTTTTCCGCGTTTTTTTTTCTCTCTCTCTCTCTATGTGAACGTGCTTCGCTTCTCTGCTTTCCTTTTCATCTTTCTGTCTGCCCTCGCCCTTCCTCTATTACAGGGTAGCAAACCGGATGTTTGTCTTCTGGTTGACCTCCCTGCCTTCCACATCACGATCTCATTTCGCTATGGAGCGATTGTTTGCATATAGAAAACATACTTGTGTGGGACACGAACGGCAGATAGCGTGGCAACTTGGCTGATTTGGTGTTTAGCATTATTAGGTTTGAGTTAATTAGCTCAGCTTATTTATGAAAGCATTTTTTGGTTTCAGTGCCTGTACACTATCATTTTGCAGTCACTCGGCTTGGTATCTAAATTAATCTCGGTGTATAGCACCAGTGTTCTAATTATTCCGCAAGTTGTTCAAGCTCTCTGGACGTACGCACACGGACGCGGCATATATGTTGCGAAATTCATGATTACCGACTGACGACGTCGACATAAAGAAATCGTAAGTAATTGCTGTTCAAGGCTTTACTGGCAGCAATAAATAAGGATGACAAAATTGTACAACTTTTTTAATACGATCGACTAATAAAGTTTGGAACATTAAAAAACTATATTGACACATACTTTATATTTGTACTCTTAGCGAATAATAAAAGGTATCATGTAGCTTACAGCAAAATGGCAGCATGGATAGCGCGAAACGCAATTAAGCACTCCAATTGTGGTTTCTTTCTCACGTCAAAAAAAAAACAGAAATTTAGAAAGAAAAAAAAAACGATATTCGTCGGTCCTTCCACTCCGTAAATGGTTAACCAGTGAAGCTGAAACGTGCGGCCCCGGTGTTTATCACTAGTTTAATCCTGAGGTTTCATTTAAGAATTTCTCAATTATGTGGTTACCCACACGTTCGGCTGCGACGGAGAGAACGACGTCACTGACGGTATGCCCGCAGTCCGCTGTTGTCGCTTGCGTTCGATGCCTCGAGTTATGCTCGCCCGCCATTGCCGCTTGCAATTCTTCCAAATTAAATTGCTTCAAAATTAAATATGTCCGTTACGTAAGATAATGAGTGGCTCATACCGCCTTAAGCAATGGCTCATACCCCCGTAAACGCGACCTCCCCATTACGACGGCCGAACAGAAGTGATCAGGAGGAGGAATAAACATTTTATTGAAATAGCGGACTGAGGTTGCTACACTGGAATGATTAGGAGCAACGCGGACAGCTGTGGAAGCAGACGACGATGACGAACACGGGAGCAGTGGCACGAGCGCGTGCCAAGCACGAGCATGAGCCAGCCAGCCAGCTGCGGAACAAGACGATGACGCTCGAGCCAATGCTGAAGCTGATAGTTTTTTTGGCGTACACGGCCGCCACCGAAATCTCTACCTTATGAGAAGCTAAGCTTGAAAACGACATAAGGTAAAGATTCCCGTTTACTTATTTCATACGAAAACTGCAGTTAGGAATCATTCACCGTACATATTTACCTCAGCGTGTAGCAAAAGTGCAGCAGACTCGTTACCTTTCCGCCACAAACAGGAAGTCTGGACAACATTTTCATTTATAACGGCAGCATCTCCAAGATGGGTGCGTCCATGTACGGAAACCTGAACACTCTGTCAATGCCAGAGAATCTCTTTACATACCCTGCCTTAGTTTTGCATCCCCACACATTCCTGATCACCCCCCCACCAGCCAGCTCCCGATCTTCCGTCCAACGCCACTGATCCGACAACCCTTCTTTCACGCATTATTTCCTTCACTCTCTCCTACGTCTTCTCTTCGCCTATCCCGGCGTTCAGCAACGTGTGCTCCGCCCTCTCTGGCCACGCAATCAATAGGGCGTGAGTTGCGGCTTCGCGGGCCCTCAGACGACGCCAGGCAAAGGGGTGAGCCTAATGAAGGCAATTACGATCGGTGATTAGGCGCTAGCCCAAAGCACGAGCAAAGCGCGAGCCACGCGTGTGTGTGTGCGACCAAGCGCGCTTCAGCGCGAGTGAAGGGGGTCTGTGGTGATTATGGCGGCTTGGCGCGTTTCGTTTTAGTTCCACTCATATTCTCGATCTGCGTATTATTCGCCGTCCATCTTCTCCAACTTGTTCCACCTCAACCCTTCTTTTCTTGCATCTTTATTATTTGGTTTTCATTGTATCTACTCGCATGCTTTCGACATGAGCACACGCAATGCAAGCCTTCACTATAGGGTTGGTGATTATGTTTGCGCTACATTCTGTTACAGCCGGGACCTCTCAACGGTTTCGCCAGAAACTTGCACCCAAGACCGTTAAGTGGGAGTAGTTTTGCTTTGCATGGGCGAGCAAGACGACGGCCGTGCAAGAAGATGGACGACCGCGTCGTTGTTACGTACGATCCGAGCCTCTTTCTGCCTTCCTTCTCTGTCTCACAACCGGCGCGCAGAGCCCCGTATGGAAGCACCGTTTATACTGCCCTGTTATACTTCTCGTTCGAGCCCAGTTTTCTTCCACAGACGTCAGCATCTGCGTGCGAGGCAGTTCTCCGCGAAAGCACACCTCCGCGCTACCGAGCGTTAACGATGTTTCACTTTGCCCGAGTTGCGTAGCCCTGTTGAGCCCAGGGATCTTTGCTTGTCAGCTATAGCGAAAACGCACTTCTCCCTACGCAATTTGGTAATTTATGCTGGCTCTTTTCGACGTGTCTCACCACCGGTACAATGCCTCGCATCGGCAGTTGAAGGCGTTTATGCCCCATTAGGTCGGTTTCTTTTTCGCCTTTAACTCTTTCGTTAATCTATCAATCTATCGTTAACTCTTTCGTTAATCTATCGATTTGATCAACAGTTTATCTACACGTTGTTAAATGTTGCCTTTGAAATTCTCCTACTAGCAACATCATGCAGCGTCTGAAATTACGACTGAACTTCAACTATTTGTCAAATTTGAAAATTTTAGGCAGATTGGGGAGTCTGGAAATACAAAACTTCGACTTCGACGTCAAAAGAAGCCTGCAGTGCTCCTATTATTTCTTCAATAAAAATACGCAAAATTTGTGCTTTGCTCAACTCGGCAACACAATGTTTAAATGACAGGAGCAGTGAGGACACAGATGTTTCTCTCGGTTTGTCGATTTTCCGATCCAAAGTATAGGTTGTTTTAACAGTGTTTCAAACAATGGTCGATGCTCATAAGTGCGCCTTGTTTAGACAATTGTATTCGACTAATATCAAGCGCAACATTATTTTCCCCAACATGGGTTGCTTTTATCCATCAGCGCTTCAACAGCGCACGTACAAAGTATTACGAGCAATCCTTCCTGTCGTGAGGGGTTTTCATTCACACAAGAGACGTAGTCGATTTCAGACCGACCTTTGACCGAGGTTTGACTAGCTGTGTAATCTCTTACATTTTGAACACCGCCTGTGCAAGTGCCCTTATTCATTACTGTGCAATATATTGCAACACTCCACATCCCTGTACAGCACTGTACAAGAACTGAACGAAGCATGTGGAGGATCCAGCACCAGTTGAACACGCACTAGACTACCTTGCTTGCACAGAAAATCTGATCAAACGCAATAATCAAGCATGAGGGAGCTTCTGCATGCCCCGTGACCTAACAGTTGTTGTTTGGTGAGGTTAATAAATGTAGTAAGAACACACCAGGAGCCTGCCACAATGAATAAAAACCTGAGCTTCCTGTCCCATAAAAGATTTCCCGTTTTCACATTTCTGAAGCTACTGTTCTCCCGCATAGCATGGGCACCCATTGCTAGCTTTGACGCCAAGAAATCTTTATAATAACTTTCTTTTTTGTTTGCTTGATCTGACTTACGAAAGTTGGGAACTAAGATCCAGGTGCATAACTTGTATATTTCAGATTGTTATTATTCTCAGTCCTAATACTTAAAATGGCTAATTATTAGATGCTTCTTGGAAGTGTAATATAAGAAGTCTCGAAAATTGTCTGAGCAGTGATTACTGCTATGCATTCATTCAAAACACCAGTGACAAAGTTGTAATCTTATACCCGGATTATTGTGAGGCAACGCATACTGCATGTATAGCAGTATTCGTAGCGACTACTACGTCTTGAAATAAAATGTGAACACTTAAAAACACCTAAAATGAGCACATTTCTAGCGGTAACGAATGAGTTGACCAGTGTAATGTATAGTATGTGTTCTTGTTTAATAAATGATAAGATCCTGATAAAATAATATAGTTCAACGAAAGTTCCGGTATCTCAAATTCCACAGCTACACCCCAAACTTTCAAACTTGTAAAAGGGAAATATATATGAGGTTCTTTTATATTGTAAGTTTACTGTACTTTTTTTTTTGCAAGTGTGTGGACATGCGTCGACCTACCTTGACACATCTTGCACATCGGTATAATGAAATTTACTTCAGAGGGAGCCACGGCTGCCGATAATTAATGACGACTTCTCTGGAGACGACGAAATGTGTCTTCTGCATTAAGCAGTGAAAAATAATTGCTGGATGCCCTCAAGTGAGTACTCTAACAAGGAATTTAAAAGAGATAAGGCTTAATAATCTTATGTACCCTATTTTACAGCAAAGCGAATATTAGGATAGTGTGGTCCATTTAAAGAATTGCTTGTCTCAAGTCAGTATACTATGAGTCGGGGCACCTATTCAAATAACAATAAATTAATGAATGAATCAATCAATTATTTATCATGCTCATCAACACCCAGAAGCTCTAAGTACTGGCGCACGTATACATTGGAAAAGAAATACAGCAGGGAAATATCAGTAAAGAAACAACGAATAAAAAATAGCAATCTCGAAAAGAACAGTGTACATACAACAAGGCGAAAAATCCATACATAAGAAAAAGGAGGAGAAGGGGAATTGAACAATATGTGCAACTAAGCTACAACAACATAAAGCTCAGAACAGAATAATGACAGCGAGTTGTGAAAAATACCACGGTGATGAAAGTGGGTGGTATAAAGACTGTATTCTATGGACGGTTGAGTGTAGGTGGTGACAGGCAGCAAGATGGAAATGTCTGTGTTCTCTGGTGATCTTGCGCGGAATACGAAACATGATACAGCTGAGGAGTTCGGGGCACATGAGGATACCGTGAAGGAGTTTGAAAAGAAAAAGAAGGTCAGCACGGTTACGTCGGCAGCGAAGTAAGGGCAATGGCAATAATCCAACAGTGCTAGAGCAGGGCCCAGAGTCCGTGTTAGCAAAGCGGTGATGATATATGCTTAGAAACGTTTTCTGGACCCGATTTATAATGTCACTGTTGGATCTAGAAATGCCATTCCAGACGACCGACGCGTATTCGGGTTGAGAAAGACAGATTGTTGTGCACAACTTGCGGAACGGTGTAGGAGAATTGAATTCTCTCGATAGTCTGCAAACAGAGCCAAGAGTGCGTATACCCCACATTGTAATGCGTTTAGTGTGAGCTGAAAAGTGTAAGGTTGTATCAAAAAGTACACCGAGTTCATTGATCTCACCGACCTTACACAATGGTGCAGAATTAACTGAATAAGAAAAAGAAATGCTTGCTGTTTTGCGGATGGAAGTCATGACTTTGGCCTTAGCAGCATTCAAGGTGGTGTTGTTATCTGTGCACCATTTGGAAAAAGAAAACAGGTAAGACTGCAAGATGCGACAGTCACCAACAGTATGGGTTGCCTTAAAGATCTTGATGCCATCGGCATATAGAAGGAATGAAGAATCGCTAGTGGCGGAAAGAACGTCATTAATAGACATTTTAAAAAGGAGTGGTCCTAATACTGATCCTTGAGGGATGCCACTAGTGGCCATGTAACAAGAAGACTCTGACCATTGACGTTAGCATTACATGATCTATGAATAAGATAACTCCGCAAGAGATTTACAATTGACGAGTCTACACCAAAGTGCGTAAGCTTGATCAGAATCAGTGAGTGGCTGACCATATCAAACGCGCCTTGCCGAGATCACAGTAAATGATGTCAACTTGCCCCTTTTGAAGTACCGGCGCGGAGATCTGTGTCTTGAAACTTGCGAGATTTGTCATAGTGGAGCGGCCGGCGAGGAATCCATGCTGATTCGGAATCAATCAGTTCGTCACATTAAAAGACAATATGTGGTGAATAGCAAACTGACAAATTTCAGACTTGGCCCAGAGAAGAGAAATGAGGAGATAATTCGAGACATCGGTTTTACAGCCAGACCTAAATACAGGAAAAACACGAGCAGTTTTCCACGTGTGAGGGAAAGTGGAAGTATTCAAAGAGCTATTAAATATAGATGTCAATACTGGGGCAAATATACTGCCGTAACCTTTTAAAATTGCGAAGGGGATGGCATCATGGTCCGAGGATATAGAAGGCTTCACGTGCTTAAAAGGTATTCGCTGATCAGCTTTTCATCAAACAACACAGGACTAGGTGTAGGAGCCATTGTGTGCCGCGGACTGACACAAGCGTTGAAACCTGAAGGTTTATATAAGGAAGAAAAATGGGCAGCAAAACAATCCGCGACTGCTTGGAGTTTTACTCCTCTAGAGTCGAGCAGGCGAAAACACTCTCCGCGATTACTAGAGCGCTTGCGGATATACTTCCAAAATTCCGCCGGCCGGTCGGAGGCGCTCTTCTCCAAGAATGCTATATATGAGTCATGATACCGCTTATAGAGGCGTTTGCGGAGAGTCCGAAAGAAGCGGAATTCTTCTCTCCACCCATTAGGCCCAGGACTTCTGGATTTACGGTGCGCGCGATCTTTATACTTTAGGGTAGTTATGAGTTCAGATGAGAACCAGTGGGGATATTCAGAGCGTTTAGAACTGTACTGAGGAATGTAATTGCCCATACTGTCCAAAACAAGCTTCGTAAACTGATCTATTTGGTCATCGACATTGGTTTTATTTTTGACCAGTGACTATTCGGTGGTGTGCAAGAAGTCATATCATCATTATCATCAGCCTATATTTATGTCCACTGTAGAACGAAGCACTCTCCCCGCGATCTCCATTTACCCATGCCTTGCGGTAGCTGATTCCAACTTGCGCCTTCAAATTTCCTAACTTCATCACTCTACCTAAAAATCATATTAGCCAACATAATCATCATGCTTGAAAGCAAAGCGAGAAGATTAATTAATGCCAGTGGAGTAACTCTGCCTGAGGGCTGACACATAGGCAGTTATGTTAAGTGGTGGGTGAAACTTACAATAATAATAATAATCAATCAAATAAATAATCGATCAAAGAATCAATAAAAATAATAATACTTTTTATTGCCATCTTGAGTTTGTACAGTGAAAGATCGGGTCTGTCAAAGCCACAGAGAGACTTGCTCGACAGGACCCCGCAACAACGGCAATGCAAAAATATTAAGAGACATTGAACACGATGGAATTCAATAATAATAATAATAATAATAATAATAATAATAATAATAATAATAATAATAATAATAATAATAATAATAATAATAATAATAATAATAATAATAATAATAATAATAATAATAATAATGTGCAGATCTAACGTTGGAAACCATGTGAAGACACGATTCAGTGGCGAGGCTAATAAATCTTCTACAACTAAATGCAATGAATACAATTGTGCTCATGAAGCGTGTAAAACATGCAATGCAATGTTTTAATGCGTTAGAAGATTGTCGAAGTGGGGAAGAAAGTGTATATGTGTGAAATGGAAACAGGTCACAATATATATATATATATATATATATATATATATATTATGTGACCTGTTTCCATTTCACACACATATAAACTTTCTTCCCCACTTGGACGTACAATCCTAATGCTAACGCATTAAAACATTGCATCGCAAGTTTTTCCACGCTTCATGAGCACAATTGTACGCATTGCATTTAGTTGTATAAGATATATATAATATACTGCTCCCGACCACCGTCAATTCAGCTTTCCTTCTCGAAGAGGCAGGCAGCACGTGTGTCGATTTAGTTCCTAAACAACTTTGCAAATGTGGTGCACGTGGTTTAAATCATGGATCCGGGACCTTAAAGAGGTGTGACGTGGTGCTAGTGAATTTTCCTTGCATTTACCTCTAAATCACCACTAAATTGTAGATTCATATTGAACCTGCTGTTTTTTTTTTCTTCTTTTATTGTGCACAACACCGGTGACAATTTATGCCAGAATTATATTCCAGAGCTATGCTTCACAAGTTTTACCGCAGAAATCTTCGCTTTAGAGCTTCTCTTACGTATCTGTAGTCTGTAAATTGACCATGACCGTGGCAGTAGTCTCGTTATTAAACCTTTAGCTTCCTGAATCACGGAGGACCAAAGGCCGATGAATGAGGAAACGCTCTCATACGTGAGCGAATACTTTTGATTATGGTCCCATGTACTTCACTAACATCCGAACTGATTCCTGCGACCGCATAGTTCCCCCATTAGTAACGGGGTATACACTGTGTGCGAGAATATTTTTCACCAGTTTTGTGAAATGGTGGCAAGAAAAAAGGCCAAACTCATTGATCTCCGGGCGAATTAAACCGCCTGTGTACTCCCCGTGGCTTCATATTACGGCGCTATGATGAATATTGCTGCAAACGACCACTTTGATGAAGGCACTACCATACTTAAAAAAAAGAATATAGATAAAAATACATTTATTTATTTATTTATTTATTTATTTATTTATTTATTATTATTTATTTATTTATTATTTATTTATTTATTTATTATTTATTATTATTTATTTATTTATTTATTTAAAAGATTCAGTAGTTACCATATGTCTGTGTTCCGTGCCAGTGATGCAATTCCTTTTTTCAAGAAGACGCAACACTAACTTGATGTTCAATAAATCAATACTTAATTACTCCCCAATTATGCGCACTCACTGGAAACTGTTCAAAGCATCATCTCACCACGGTGACTTTCTTTTGCAGAGCCTGGGAATAGAATTACGTAAGTGTGACACATTTATCAACAGTCCATCGTAATTCGTGACTTAAGGGGATAGCTTCTTTTGAAAGAATGTCGTTTGCCGTTTTTTTTTTTTCAAAGGTAGGCTGTTTCGAAGTAAATTCATTAACACTAATTCTGAACTATGGCCTACCACGAAACGTATCTTTACCATATTAAACTGCACTGCACGTCTGCACTGCCCTGCGTTAAAACGCTATGAAGGAGAGGCGTACGGATGTTAAATCAATGTATCCGTCGACAAAGAAGTAAAAGTTACCTTAAATTCAGCTTCGTTACGCTTCTTCGATACAAACTGCTCTAATGTAGTTTTACTTATATTATGGACTGCTTTCTAAAATTCGTTTTATCTTCCGAAGGAATGCCCATTAGTGTGAAAGATTGGTTATAACTACCTGCGGACATACTCAGCTGGAATCAAAAAAAAAAAAGAGGCTAAAAGAAAGCGCGATAGAATAATGATTCATCTCTACGGTTGGTAGAATCACACGGGTAAAAACGCAGATAATGGTTTTTTGAACACATTTCGAACCTGGCTACTTAACCTTGGCCATGTCGTCTACGTTCTATAATTTTCAGCATCGATTTCACCTACTAAGCTCCGTACGGGCGCTAACCGTCGACGCTGACCCCATTTCCCTTGTACGGTTACCTTCACTCGGAAGGTCGTTAGCGCCAAGCTGAATTACAATGTAGCGAAAAATAAAAATGACTCACCTACTTCGTTCACTTTGCTTTCTCTTTTTCTTCTTCGTATTGTACTTGGTCATCATCGTTACAAATGGATGTCCCGACTCCCCCTCCCCAGACGTGGTCGTCGTCAGTTTCTTTCTTCTTTATTTCTCCCTTTCTTATTTTGGTTTCTGCAGAAATCAAGGCCGCACGATTCAATTTTATAGCGTTTCTTCTCTCCTTTTAGGGCACGCTTCCTTCTTTTTTTTTTTTAACCGGAATGACCCGTATACTTGATCACAGGAACTAAACATTGTATCATTTTACTGACTAGCAAAGGAAGATCATGCATCTCGTCAAGCCTTGCCCACTACTGGGCTTACTGTTAGACCTTGGTCCGGGTCACACTGCTAGCTAGATTTTAAACTCCCAGTAACCAGGGGACACAAACCGTTTACTTAAAAGCGGAAATGATGTCTTCGTAACTGGCATGAAATAACCAGCCTAGCACAACCATTGGAACCGTTTGCCAAATAAAGAAGAAATCGAGAAACGTGCAACGCAGTATCAGGGTGCCGCTTCTTAGCCTCAGTTCATCGTTCGAAGATTTCTTATCTTTATAAAATGTCTTCACTTTGCCATAACCTTTTCCATGGACAGCATGTCCAGCTCAATCTACCGCTGCGGAAGGGATATGTTCCTCGTTTCCTAAAAGACGTCGCCCAGTGATGCAGGCGGCAGTAGCATTTAAGTTTCATGACCTCGCGATTGAGACGGTGGCAAAACATCGGAAGTGGTTGTCCCATGCTGCGAACATCTGCCTCCTACGACACACACAGATCAAAAACATCATGGGAAAAAACGTCCACTAGCTTTTAGCGCTCTTGTGTCATTGTTTTCTATGCTAGAATAAAATAAGCCACACGCAAGATTCATAAAAATGGTAGACACAGTTGAAATGAGACGAAACGAAACGGTAACGTTAAATGCGAAAGCAGCTGTACGAGCTGACTTTCTGAAAAAGTAACATTAAAAAAAGAAAAGTCATTGGAAATGGCCGGTGATGGTCGTCTCGGACACATCGGACGACAGGCACTCGCAGTAAGTAGAGAATGTACATTTAAATATTGAATGACCAATCCATCTCCGTTTTCGGGAGTCCTTCATGTTCCATTCAACAATTTGTTTCCTGCTATACAACGCAGCTCTTTTCGACCAAGCCCATTTTCATCTTGTAGGAGCAACTGCTCTTCGAACGTGATTTAGTATTTTTAGCTCGGCAGGTGTTCTTCCGTCGCTTTTCTTTGCGATTTATGTTTCTACCATTGTAGTGGCCTAGAAACGCGGCGTCAAGGGTTAGGCATAGTCCTTGCAGCCGAAGGCGTTGGAAATAAATCGCGCGTAGGAACACGCCTAGATGTTAATTTCGCTTAATTTCACATCAAAATATTCGCCCTTAGCATGCGCTACAAAATACTTTGGCGTTGCAGTAAGCAGTTTCCAAAAAGCGCCCTTCTAGCAGTACAAGACAATGTTAACTGGAACACCAATGCACTTTCTTGCAGATTTCAGGGAAATACATCTTAGAACTGGTGTCAGCCTTATTATTTCGGTAAAGCAGGCGGAAACCTTATACTTATAGGCTTCATTCTTCCACTGCACCATGTGCCCTAAAATGAAAAATCAAAAAGTCAATTACTGATGCCTTTCAGCTGGTTACTTGGACAGTGAGAGTTGTGCAAGTAATGCCCGCCTGATCATCTATTCCACCTGAAAAGGCCGAATTGTGCTTAGCCTCGGAGTGAGTCTTTGTTGAAAAATCTGTTCAAATCGAAAAAAAATATTATAGTAAGCACCAGACACATCCATAATCACTGCACGCTAGTAGAAATAAGAGATTGCTTAGCTGCTAGGGTTGGGGTAGGTTCTTTGATGGTAAAAGATAAAGCTGGCACTTCGTTCAAAATGAAATGCATGGGTTATACAGGTACGGCTATTGCAATCGATTATATGGTACGTATTTGAGAACACACTCCTCATTCTATTGCCTGCAGGTCAGGGCATCCAATCACAGGCACGAGTCGGAGCTAAGAAAGAACATTTTGAGGGTCGCGTTCAAATACTGCCGAATGCGCTACATATCTTCAAGTGACATGCTTCCCCCAACATGTAATGTCATATAGACATATCCTTGTCATGTCTACATGTTGACATGTCTATATGGTGACATCTCTACATATCCTTGACATGTTCTAGACATGCCATACTACAAGATCTTAATCATCGAATCAGTATTAGTACGTTTACTACGCGTGTCACAAGTTTGTACAAGCATACGTTGAGGGTTGGTCGTTTATTGTGATTCACAAACTACCATTGAGTACTCGAACTACCTGAGACATTTCGGCACATTTAATCACTTTAAGAAACACCGCTTCACATACTTTGGTACCTTCTTTAAATTCAGTGCTCTCCCTTGCTCACTAAGCTTTTATTGGCTGCGCTTTCATGTCTTCTTTCAAGCGCACGCTTTTAAGTATTGACAATTATTTTTTAGTACATCTTTTATCATAGAATATGCTTGATTTACCTAAGTATTGACTGTTTTTAAGACATAATCGATGATAGAATGCGTTTGCTTTCACTGCCAAAGTATTCAGATGAACATTGGATCTTATTTGTGCCTTGGGTGTCTTGCTTCAGACGGAGCTCATTTATTTACAGCCCAAACTTCCCTATAGATGGTTCCTTTTGATGGTGCATGGTGATGGCCACTTTCGCCTATGGATGATGACTGGTACGAATGCGCATGCTCGAAGGCGGGGCATGAAACGACACCCTTTTAGGACGAAATGCGATGAGAACGGTTGTACATGGAGAGACTCAATAGCGTCGTACAGAGCGAAAGGCAAAAGGGGATTGTGACTGACGCTATTTCCCAGAGTTTGAAAACTCATATCCTTTCAAAGTTGATGTTCGCAGGGTATAGCTTATGGAGATTTTTTTCTACGTATTGCTATAGCGATGTCCCAGTTTGCATAGCTGTCTCGGCATTCAGAAATGAAAGAAATATTTCAAGGAAAAATAGGTTTGCTGGCTCTCGATTCCAAAAGCTGCGACCAAAATGATCTAGATGCAACAAACTGAAAGGCTGGAAAATTGGAAACAGCTACGCAGTTGCCGATTTTTATAGCTACGTCGTGTAAGTGCGCCATTTTCATACGAATAAAAGACCACTACCACTCTTAAGAAATAAAACAAAACATCTACTTCGATAAAAATTCAACAAAGTTCTGTCTCTCACATTGCAGCCGAGGGTTCGGGTTGCCACTTCTTATTCACCCTTAAATGGCTCTGACTTTTCTTTTTGTCAACAAAACTCCCGCAGATACTCGTTCAATGTTAACTTTTTGGCGTGAAAGTGTTCACGCGTTGGAACAACATGGAACAGTCTAACTGACGCCATACTGGCAGAATATTGTTACGAGACGTATAGTGTCGTAGACCGGGCGATCTCTCACTGCTACTTTCTCATCTGAGGAAGACAGCAAAACGACTTTGTCGTCATCATCCCCATGACAGTATGCTTCGGAAATAACGAACAGACAAGCGCAGCTGTATCCTGAGGTTGGGTAAAGCTGAAAATGCACGAATATAAAAGGCGGGTGGCTGTGCTAGCCTGAAACTGGAGCAGCACCATGACGAGTACTGAAGCATACTGAAGAATACTGAATGCTCAGTATTTCTCTAGTAATAACGAAATATTAGGTGACATTAAATACAAAAGTGCGCTCAGAATCAAGTTCAAAGGTTTTAGAAACTTTTCATGCATGAGAATCGCCGAAATGTAGCAAAGCCTAAGCCGACACGTTAGCGGCAGCAACGGCGCAGTACGGGTGTCAAATTCAATAAGAGAATTTTCTTCCAGATGAATTCAGGCAGTTTACACGAACACTCTACCACTCATAACGGGCCTTACCACTTTTTCTCTCTCTCTCTTCAGTATCTATTTAAGTGCGACACCCGATTGCAAATTGGAACCGTTATTGTCCTTGTCGTGGAGGTCTAAAGTCATACATACTTGACACGTTTTCTACCGCATTAAAGCTTTTTACAACTTATGCTCCAACCATACACAAAGAGCAATAATCCTAGCGCGTACGCGCATTAATAAATGGGTGAAGTTTTTGTGCTGTCAAGCGGAGACGTGGATATAGTAGCACAATGCGGAATTGTCCGTCTGTCCAGCCTCTCCACTCGGACCCTACATAACTCGACACCTACACAGAAGTATCTGTGCTCTTATATGCGGGTTTCCGGGATAGAGATTGAGGAAGGGAAGTACCTCGGCAACTTCATTTCTCTCTATCCTGCCACAAAAATAAAGTGCAGAATAAAAAATATTGGTGAGAAGCTGACAATAAAACAAACAAACATAATAACGCCACAACAAAAAAGTTTAAGTCTAAAGTCAGCCCACGCCAATAACTGAATCATCTTGACACTTTTTAGTTCTCATTCATTTGCGCAAGAGACCTCCACGTACTAAATCAACGGTAGGTCCAAATGGACAGCTCAGTTCACGTTCAGCCCAATGTGCATAGCATAAGTGCATAACTTCATGCATAGGATAGGATAGGAATAAACTTTTTTGTCCAACGGTTATGGCTGTTGGTACCCGGGGCTAGGCTGCCAGGGGTCCATCGCCGGAGAAAAATCTTCCGAGATCCTCAGCAATGGCCCTGGCCCGCTGGACGGCCCACTCCTGGTCCTCGGGTAAGGAATGGAGTGGAGGATGGAAGTATGCTCTTGAGGCAGCGGTTAGGCATCACAATCAATCTCACACAGCTGGACTTGGCTGTAGCCCTCAGTTTGCTGCCTTTCAGAAAACAACGTGGTTACCAGCAGATCACGAACTTGGCATAGTAGGGAAGATCCATATTCCAGAACGCAAGAAGACGTCAGAAGAATACCATATGTATAAACGTACCATGAAGCAATAAATACTACGACTCGCACCATGCAACTTACATGCCCAACGTACAACCTGGAGACAAGGTGCTAGTACGGAAAGGCCTTGATCGTTCGAAGACTGCTTTCACGGGCCCTTATGTCATCCTCAAAACCGTAAAGCAGCAAGGTATACTCAAGTCTGCGCACTTTGAAGGACCAGCAGGCAGGACAGAAGTTACAACTGTAGGTAACCTAGGGCCTTACCATCCGCGGAAGGATGGCAATAAGAGACCCGGAGAATGTAACGTCCTGGTCAAAAGATGGCAAGGAAGTGAAGAGAGAGACGAAGAAGAAGGTGATCGAATGAAAACAGCAAACAGTTGATCACTCTCGGATCCTTTATTTTTACATTTGGCGCAGCCGACATGATTCGAACCTGTCATGCATAACTATGCAGAACTATTTATCACGAACGCTGATCACTTACCCTGTGTCCTCTAAAAGGTACGTTAAGAATATGTTCGCTTTCTGTTGCCGATGACTACCTAGACGTTCGTAGCTTTATATCAAGCTGCGACAAGTGCACAAATGCGGCGCCAAGTTCTGAAAAAAATAAGACGCCAGCGTACGCTTACCACATTTCTGGACAGTCTTTCTCATCTTTGTTTCCCAGTTCTCGCTTAGCATTTTGTGGGAAGAAAGTTACCAAACATAAACCTATAAGATGACCGTTTGCCCCTGTATCGCTGAACGGATGAGAATTTGGAAAGGTGAAATGCACTTGCGCGTGCACTTAGCCTTTTCAGCCACCTTTCCTGATTTCAGCCACCTTTCCAACACTAGCTATCCGATCTTCTCACAAGAAAGCCTACAAAACATATGTTTGCTTTTCCAGCGCACGCGCCTCCAAAGTAGCTTTCTCCTCCAGCTGCGTCCAGTTCATAGGCAGTCAATTTTTTGACAGCGTAAACTCTAAGCGCATGTGCCGATGCCATAAACAAGAATGAAATGCGCACAAAACTTGCAAAGTGGCCACCGTCACAAAATATAATAGCTCTCGAAGCAAACAAGAGTGAAATATTTCTATAAAAAAAATCTGCCAATGAACTGTCGGAGCGTCCAGCTCTCCTACTAGGGTGACGTCAAATTCGTCGCGACCTATATGGGAGGACGCGAAGTCTGGATTTAACGCCGTTATCTTCTGAACTTCCCAAAATTGATGCTTTTTCGAGCTATCTTTAAGCCTCTATGTACTGATTGGTAGTGAGTTTGTATTTTTGTATTCTTTTTTGTTTTATTCTTTGCTATTCGCCTTATTTACGCACATAAATCTATCTCACTCGTCCGCTTTCCTTTCGGTCCTTAAGCGAACTCGTCGCGATGGAAGCGAAAATTGGCTTCATAGAACGCAGCGGTGGTTTAGAGGCCATTTTGGCACCGAGCCTAAGAATGGGCCAAAGCCCGCTGCCCTTTTTCGTGAAACTCATTTAATAGCGGCGCCCATAAAGGCTCTTATATCGCACGTAAACAGGCTGAACTCCGAAAGAGCGCCCGCACAAGAGCGCGTGGCGCCCACTGGCGATCAATAAGTACACAAACAAACAACCGAACAAACAAAAAATAAAGCTAGCCGGAGAAATAGCCGGCTACTCCGATCTAAGCCTGTTTGAAGCCGTGCGCAGGCGAAACGCTCGCGTTCAATATGCTGTTGTCGCCGGGACGTTGGACGCTCTCTCTCACTGCAATGTAGGTCCCAACGGACTCGGGTTTGGAAATGGGTATTCGTAAAAAGTACGAAATTGTTCTGCTTCTTATGAGTTTGTTTCCTTGCCATCTAAGACATAAGCAGCTTTTAGGTCACCACTCGTGTAAATACCCTTTCGTTCCCAAGCATATTTGCTCCGTCTTCGCTTTAGGAAAGGTGAGGGAAGGGCCGGGGAGGAGGGGAGGACTGAAAAATTTTGGATGCTCTCTGGCAAATACTGTTTTTCGCAATGTCCTCTACGAGTTAACAAATTTGAGCGCGCTAACGTTCGGTCGCTGCTTAAGCGAAATGCTTATTATCCTTATAGCACTTGAAATTTCATTGTAGTTATACCATACATTCATTACGGTAGGTAGATCGCAGAGCTTTTGAAGCAAATTTTTAACTGCCCCTTAGCGTAACCTTTCCTGTATCAAGCTGTCTTTTTTTTTTTTAGTTACTCAAGACAGTGTGCACAGCTAATTCAGTGTACCCTGATTCGTTAGGTGGTAAAAGTTAGTTTGTTAAATCAGCAGCGTTGCTCGGTTGAAGGGCACTCTAAACACTCCTGGTGACGAAACATTTACTGTGAAGCAAAGAAATTCTGTTAAATCGGCCGGCGTTAGATGTAGCACCACGTTGAATTTAACTCATTTCCGGTATGCGTAAGCACAGTGGTCGCATACTCTGACACCTCGTAGACAGCAGCAGCCCTGTCACCCGGTGAGTTCGATGTCAACCAACGCGAGGCCACACGTCAGCGCGGGGCGTTCACCAGCATTCCTAATGATCCCAGCGTTGTTTCGCCCGTCCGTGCTATATTGGCAACGTCCTTGGTCTCTCTCCTCTTTGGTAGGTGTCAGTGCGGTCGTGCCCCTATCGGGAACACGTCGGTGGTGTCCCGACACTGCGCGAAGTCACCATAACTCCGAGACATCCACCGCCAACTAGGAGGGATGTATCTGAAATTCCCTGAGCCGGTTTATATATTCAGTGAAGCCGCCCTGCACAGCATGGCGGTCCTATGGGTCACGGTGTTGTTGAATCTGGCGGTGCCGTGCAAAGTTTGTAGAACGGAAGGTGCCATGAATTCTGCCCGTGGTGCAAATGCTCACGAATGCTTTTTTTTTAGAATATAGGTTTCGTTGATTTACTCCTACTTTTTCTCCCATTTCACTATTGAGGTGGGCTTGAGCAGACCGTTCGAAGTCCGCTGCGGTGCCATTCTACATGATCGCTATTCACTTGTAAATGAGCCGTGTTTCTCGCTTCTTTCTTTCCCTTTCTTTCCTTGTTTTCTTGGTCCACTGATTGGCGTGTTCAGCCGTTTAGAAAAAGACAGGCCCACCCAGTATTTTTTATTGATATTGATTCATACATTAACTTCATGTTCATATTTATCTCGGTATTGAAGCACACCCTCCGAGAAAACAAATCCTACCAACACCTTCAAGATGTCAACAGAAAGTCTTCGTTATACATAGAGCGAAGCTGTAATTATTACCTTCCTAAGTGATTACGACATCCCTTGATATGGTCGAGCATTTGAATGGTAAGCATAAGTTATCGCTGTATAAATTATATTCGGTGACGAACTTCTGTGAACGTTCATTTGAAATATACAATCACTAACTGCACGCTAAAATGTTTTTGTTGTATGAAGAAAAATATCTTGTGACTGAACTTCTGTAAACTTTCATTTTGGATGCCCCAATCGTCCCCTGTACGCTGAACTATTGCTTACGCATTCTTTCTGGTACTCTCCTTTCCTCATCGTTTCCTGGCCCGTCGCCGGGCCAGTGTAAACATTCTCAGCGTCGGAGGCACGTGCTTGCAAAGTTCAGTGGCCCCTATATGTAAATTTAAAATGGCACCTTCAAGAGCCTATCTTCCGAAACTTCTCTATTTAGGTGTTGCGGCGTGCGAGCAATATTTCTGCATGATACTTTGTCACCTAAACGAACCACAATAGCACAGTGCTTCACGGCAGTACTACGCTAGATAGAACTCGCCAATCTAATCGAACTGAAAACGAACCTTGACGAAAACTAGGCAGAATAATCTATTCTCACTTTTTTTTTTACTTTCCCACAAGTCCTGGTCCTCTCATCCGTCTTCGCAATCGCATTTCTTAATGTTTAATTTGCAGTTGCAAGAAAGACGAACCCGAGAAGTTCTAGCGATGGCTGGAAATTGATTGCTGGTTTCCCGAGCCGTGCAGATGCGGAAATTCAATTTGTTACGGCGCGTTTACTTGGCAGACGCTTTTTTTTTTCCCGAAGCACCACCGTTTCCGCGTGCGGTTCACGAAGCACCCTAAAGCAAACAATAACAAAACGACCATGTGAGCATCGTACCCAGTACGACATTACGATGGTACAGCTTCCTTTCTCAACAGGCAAGTGGCTGCAAGATTTTTTTTTCCCGCCTTGGTCTCTGGTACACGCGCCGTCTGCTGACGCATGTGGCAGCTGCTCCGCTCTGACACGAAGTTAGCTTTCACGCACTCGTCTGCGTTGCAGACAAAGCGATCGCTCGTCCCGTCCCTGAAGTTTCGGCGATCTGCCCCTGGTTCGCTTCCCGTTATGGTAATGCGATGCTAAACTTGGGATAACGTCATTTACGATAACGAACGAGAATATATGGCTGCGGCATTATTAGGCGGGGTTAGCAGACCCGCAACACTGAAAACAAGAAACCCGTGCAAACATGCACAAGTTCGATAGAAGCCGATGCTATACTTGGCCGTCCCCTTCTTGGATAAGTTTCCTGCACCATGCGGAATTTCTTTCAATGGCAAAAGTGGTCTTACAGTCTGTACCAATCCTGTGATCGCATTCAATCTGCTCTCGCTAATCAGGTCTGCTGCTTAGCCAAGAGGCGATGAAACACATTTCAGACGGTCCTTATGATTCGTTCGTCTATCATTAGTAGTCAAGGGCCCTCTAAAATCAAATCTGGTGGCGGTTTACGTGCACACTGAGTTGACATTTTTTCGCGCTAGTGAACTTCTTAAATTCAAATTAAAGTTCACTCTTCGTCCGTGTCTGCTCGAGCCTTTCAAGTGTAATTGTTAGCAGTGATGTATACTATCCATGTTAGAAAACTGCGCTAGAAACACGGGCCAGAAAGAAGACACAACGAGAGAAGGACCAACGTTCGTCCCGTCTTCTTCCTTCCAGTTCGTGTCTTTAACGCTGCTTTCTACCATGGATACCTACCAACGAACTCGCCTTCAAGCCCTCTTAATGTATACTATACATAAAATATTTAACTGTTCCAGAGGCTTATTTTTTTTTCACTGATGGATCAGCGATTGGTTTACAAGAAAGGCGTTAACATCGCAGCTAAGCCTTTTGACACCCGCATGACACCCGCAGAACGCAACGCCATTGGTGACGCCCGCATAGCATCCTCGGCTGCCCATTCCCTGCCCCTCGAACCTCGGCGGCGACTTCGCCGACCCGACTTGCGCGCTCTACCTCGGCCCCGTATAGCGCTGCTCCACAAACAGAGGACAGTTTGCGTTTGCCGAGGCCATATCCGCCCGCAGCGGCCGATGCTTGGGCTCCGGCTCTGGGCCCCTTGGCTGCGTCAGTCCTCGCTATCTTCTCTCTCCGAGGCACATACGCAGAGAACACTTGCACGGAACGTCTGCGCTTATTCGTTTGGTCCTGCAGTCGCAGGACTTTTTTTTTGTCTCTCTCTCTCTTTCTAGCTTTTGCCGCGCACAAGGGCGTCGAGTATCGTGGCGTTGTATGTCGCTCTTCCATATCCGGTGCTCGACCGATGGGAAACTGCAATGGGGCCGCGAACAAAACACAGTAAACGGAGACAAAAGAACGGTTTGGGCGATCGCTGCCTTAGGATCGCACTTACCATTGGATTCTTACTTAAACGACGGAATAAAAGTGTTGATCCCTTTTTATGTGCAATGCCTGGTGTGATCAAGTCGAAAACCCTTTGTGATTATGATTATTAGAAATAACCGAGAAATGATACGCTAGAATTAGAAAAAGCCGACTGGAAAACATCCTTCTCTTCCGATGTTCATTTCATAGCGTCTTCTGCTCGGGAAGGTAACCATGATGCGCAGTTCTTTTCAACTTCCGATGTTGTGTCTCGTAAGCTTTTGAACGGACTGCTGAAATGGCAGGTCAAATAACCTAATTATGATTCAACGACTCTCTGAAGCTCGCGTCGTTGTACCGGAACCTGAAGTCACCCTTCACCTCTCTTATTTTGGTTTCAGCTTTACTTCATTAAAAGCATGTGCGGATGGGGAATTAGCAAAAGGCGAGTTTAACTTGCCAGCGCGGAATATTGACAGCTAAGGCTTAATGCTGCCATGACATAGATGAAGGCGAAGGCTGCAGCCTTCTTATACAAACTCTCTCCTCCCTCCACCTAATCAATATCCTGCCTTTCGCCAAGGCTACTAATAAGATAGCGTCACCTGCAAATTTGGCAGCTATGATTTTTAATCAACCCCAACGTACTAGCGAATGCAAGTGCCTGGAGAGCCACCGTATATGGTAGTGATGAACGATGAGACACAAGCACATGCTGACCAACAAGCGTCTGAAATCCCTCATGAACGGAAGCTGTAGGCTACATAGGCCTTGCTACACGAACAAAGTCGCAAGCATGTTCCTTACGCTCCTCTCAGCGGCGTCGCTTCGCCGTGGTTCATGCGCATCCATTACCTCGAGGCGCCCCTCACGGATACAGGATACGACGCCATCTTCAAGGAATGCGTTGCTCTCGTAACGGACCTCTGACAATTACGCAATCGTATATACGCTGGCTAATCACTCTGTTTTTCAATAAAGAGCTTTCTCTTTCTCTTTTCCGACATTTAGTAAAACAAACAAGCTGACAAATCGTTACAAACACGTGTTAACAAAGGTGATAAAAAGAAGTTATCGGCCATGGTGGTTCATTCGCACTGGCGTTATGCTGCTGAGCATGGGCTCAGGAGTTCAATTCCCCACCGCGGCGGCAGTATTCTGAATGGGTTGAAATGCATGAGTGCTCATAAAACGTGATTTGGTGCAGGGTAAAAAAAAATTAAAAAAACTCAGGTGGCCAAAATAATCCAGAGCCCCCAACAACGACATCCCTCGTAACCAAATGTACAGTTTCGGGGCCTCCAACCAAACAATTAATTTTTTTTCAGGAAGCTTTATATAAACTTCGTGGGATGCTATTTATTAATTATTTCTGCTGATATCTATAAAAAGTTTAGCACGGAACCTGAGGGTAACGAAAACGTCAAGCGGAAAATCGGTTTCTGCGGTCGGTTCGTCACCGCAGTGACTCGGGAATAGACTTCGCATAAACTCCAACCTAACCAAGCAGCGCGGTGACTCCCGAGGCAGTTGCGATTGCGCAGCACATATATACAAGGGAGAAGTTGGCACCCTAACCAATTTTGACAGCTCGCGGCGCTTCTTGATTTCAACAAGTTCGCAACTTGAAGTAGACTACGGAACACGACAGCCACGAAGTTGGCACTCCAAGTTTTCGGAGTTATCCGCTAGCGGAGAGCGACGCGACAGTCTTCTAAGTCAAACTATGAGAATTTGAAGCGAGGCTGTACAAATGAACGAATCGAAGAGTACGCCGTGGCCGCCCGAGCAGGATTACGCTATAACATTGAAAGCCTGATTGCCACGAGTGTCCCAACTTTGGTGCGCGGTTGCTGCCGATGCTGTTCCGCCTCGAATGTTTTTCGTGGCTCGATCTTACCCCGAGCTTCAAAGCGCACGAAAGGAAAACGATCGGCACGCGAGCATAATTCGATTGAGGTCAACTGCAAAGCAAAACAGAGAGCTGTGGTTACTGTTTGCTCTTTCCCGCTGCCCGCTCGAATGTCTCCCCCTGAGGCGCTCCGAATTTCAGACTACGGTCGGGGACAATTTGTTTTCCTTTTTCCTGCCTCCTACGCTCCGTTAGCAGATTACTTGGGCGAATAGAGATTAGGTTGGCCTACAAGACAAATATTTACGACAATCGTCGTGCTTGCTGATGTAGAGATTAGATTGACTGGAATAGTATTTCGTTCGCTTCTCGCTTGCTTTTTTAGGTTATCTACACTGCTGAACTTCCCCTTTATTCTTCCTTATAGGATCGATTTGAAGCTCCACTGGTCAGAAATTGTAAGCGTAATTAGGAAAGTGCCACGCTTCTTCTTTTTTTCTGTCTGTTTGATCCGAAATCAAGACTTAATCACTCTGGTATTGCAATACAGCCGCCATTTGTGAGACGTTGTATTCTCTGTTCGCAAGCATAGTTCACACTAGTTCTCAATTGCCACGATGTGAGTAAAAAGAACAATAATTGTTATTCTTTCCAAACGAGAGCCTTATACGTCTACTTAATATATCGACGTGGTTTACGGCATTTATGGCAACATTCTGAGAAGAAAATAAAACGGACGTATGAATACAAGTAGCTCCTCGTTCAATGCAAGAACCTGATATTACGATGGTATAGCCAAATGGATGCTTTAAAGTTCTCCCTAAGCAGGTGAAAAGTCCTTTCGATTAGATTTTTAACATGTGAAGTTCCGTTCTAGCCCCACTGAAGGAAGGCTCTTCCGTCCGTGTCATTCTATTCTTTGATTCGTCCAAGAGCACATTGTTTTTGTTTTTTTTAATGATACACAAGGATACCGAAGGTAGCTTATGAACTTTCTGAAGGGTCGACGGCGAAGGGACTCTTCGTGGTTTAAAGCACGAAAAGAACGGACTACGGAAATTCCGAGCGGCGACAAGTTCTTTAGACGCTTTAAGCCACGTATGTCAACCAACTGGAAAAGTTTTATGCCACGTTGAAGAGGCTCTTGTGTGGAACGCAGCTTTTTGTCTATGCGCGGACGTTCATGTATGTGTAGCGTCATTGACCTTGTTACATCTGTTTAGTCATAAGATATTAATACGGTTATCTGCGGCGATGTTCTTGGGCTTGCTCGGACGTTCTTGAATGTTCGTGGATGTTCTTGGAGAGATAGAAATGAAAGAAGGCAGAGGCAGCGATCGTAACGGCGTTCTATTACATTGATCATTTCCAACTCCAGCATCGCGCTCGCTCTTGCCTTCAATGATCCTGCCACTTTTTGTGCTACTGATCACGAGGTTGAGTGTTCGATTTCCAGTAGCGTTACAATAGGGGCAAAATACAAAAGACACTTTTTGCTTAGATTTATTTAGGCGTCGTTAAACCACAGGTGGCCTAAATAAATCCGGAGTCCCCCATCATGACGCCCTTAACAAAAGAAATGCAATTTTTGACGTTAAGCTTCAAAATGTAACTTAATCTGCCACTTATCGATCTTGGGTGGGACTGCCAAACTGTATGCATGTTTTTTTAGCACAGCGGTGAGAACTCACGCAGTTTCTTACCTGCAAATCAACAATCAAACGAAGGAAGTTCACGGCCTAATTTCACAATGTCAATTGTGACTCATATTCAATGGACATTTTCCTTCGGTTTTGTCTATGAGCAAGACCACTGCGAGTACATCAACGACAATAAGTATATGAATACGAATATGTCTTTATTTCCAACAGATTGGGGGAGGCAGGGAAGAAAAGTTGCAAGTGCAGCTTGAAAAAAATGTGGTTGATCCCTCTTATATAGGAATCGGTATAGAACACGAAAGTGAAACGTGTCTTCACAGAAGTAGTGTAATGTTTATTGCACATTGATATATAATGTCTATTGGTGTTTTGTGGCTAAAGCGCCCTTAGGCGTTGATGCACCCACGCTGACGCCTGGTGGCACGTCTCCTCCATCACGACTACCAACGTCGATGACCATGAGCAACCGTCGTGCATATGGAAGCTGCACTACGCTGCACACGCTAGCACAACGCGAAAGACGAAGCACGTAACTGACACACTAATACAACGCGCAAGACAAAGCACGTAACTGAATCGTCACCGAGTCAAATCAGCGCGTACAGCGCGTCGTAATTGCAGCCTCCGCGATCAACTTCAGAAACATTTTCAGAGCTAATTGCGGAGGCCACGCTCCGCTGTGCTGAGTACGGTGAACGCCACCTAGGTGGCGTTGGTAGTGCTTCTTGATGCCAGCGTCCCTTCGAATGCTGGCATCGAGGCGTCGTAGTGCTGAGACCACCGAAGCGTTCACTGTCGGTGCGCGTTAGTGTCATAATGCAGTACTTCTCTTTTATTGC
This sequence comes from Dermacentor silvarum, assembly GCF_013339745.2. NCBI lineage: Eukaryota > Metazoa > Arthropoda > Arachnida > Ixodida > Ixodidae > Dermacentor > Dermacentor silvarum. The sequence continues at coordinate 87,995,961 of NC_051157.2, forward strand.
GATAGCAATTATATGGACACTCAAAAGCAGATTTCTGCCGTCGGCGTCGCCGTCGCCGTCGCCGTGAGGTTCCGTATGACGTCAATGGAGATGAAATCGTGACCGCGCGCCGCCGAACGCTGTATGTGCGAGTGAAAGGGCACGAGGGACGCGCTCTTTCACGGGGAGTGAACGCACGGCGGAGAACAAACGCGCGTTCCCCGCCGTGCTTGCTTAAGGGCTGCAGAAGTAGGCGTCTCTTTCCTCCTTTACAATCACCATATATGTGGAGCAAACGCGCCTTCTTCCGATGCGCGAGAGGCCATGGGGGAGGGAAGGAAGGGGGAGGGAAGGGAGGCGACGTTTAGCTGCGGCACCAAGTGCCTATTTATATCAGAGGCTCCGGCAACAGTCACCAACGCCGCACGCATTTTGAGCGAACGCGGGCAAAACGCCGACGGCGTCGACAACAGTTCTGCGCGTTGCCGGTGCTGCTGCATGTCCAAGTTTATACAGCTGATAAAGCTAATATCATTACTCCGTATAGCTCTCTACAAATTTGCTATCGCAATTGATGCTTCACCTTTCAGGTGAAACTGCGACAACTTTTCTGCTCGTAGGCGGCGGCACCGCCCCGAGCAAGAGCGCGGGTACACGGAGGAGTGTTAGATATATAAGGCGCGTCTGTGTAGCTCTCTGCAAATGCGTTTGTGGCGCAATGGGTTAAACGCTCGGCGATCTATCGTCGCGGACCGAGAGGTCGTGGGTTCGATTTCCAAATTTTGCATGTTTGTGGAACTTTTTCTTCTGGTTTCTTTCTTTGTATTATGTTCGTGTACATTGTAAGCTGACGTATTTCCGTGACGGAAATACGTCAGTGAAGTCTTGGTGGACCCCGGCATAAAACACTTTCGTGTTAAAACACCCTGCCTCCTAGTATGCAGAACTACGTATACAGAACTACGGATTGTGGAAAAAAAAATCAGGCAAGTTTGCACTCGGTCGCGCAAAGCTTAGGCACAGCGAAGCTTACTGGCTGCGACTGCTAGGTATGAACTTGGTTGCTGCTATGTCTTAACTTGGTTTAACTTAACTGTACTTGTAGGAAGGTATTCTCGAGCGATCATTTTCGGAGGTACCTTCCCTTTCGTGACATTTCGCGTGACTAGCGCTGGACGCGTGAGCGCCTACGAGCGACAGCGCTCCTGGCATGCCACAAACGCAGGCAGGCTAACCAAGTTTGGTACTGTGCCAAGAACGCTGTCGCTTGCCGACGCCGAACGCGTTGGCAATATTTTGCGTGATTAGCGCTGGACGCGTCGGCGCCTACGAGCAACAGCGTTCCTGACATGCCACAAACGCAGGCTGGCCCAGCGTTCATAGATACTTTTTCTCTATGAACGCTGGGCTGGCCAACCAAGGTTGGCACAGTGCCAAGAACGCTGCTGCTTGCCGACGCCGAAAGCGTTGGAACCTAGCCGCTCGATATCAATCGGCCAGCTTCGCTGTGTCTTGAGCTTTGCGTGGCCTAGTGCAAGCTTTCGCCTTTTTTTTTTCTTTTACCTGGCTCAGCACACCGCGGAGAGAAGAGAGGCAGGGGTCGGGAAGGCAGGGAGCTGGCAAGGAAAAGAGTGCGTGCGCATGCACGCGGTCTCCTCCTCTTCCTCTTCCGGGTTGCCATGGCTACCGCGGCTACGCACCCCAAATTACGGCTGGCTTAAACAGCTTTGCTGTTAAACAAATTCTACGGTACCCGCCCCCTTGGCTTGCAGCCTCAATAGCAGACACAGCAAAGGAACACTGCGTCGCGTGCAGTCGTCGATTTCATGGTGCGTGCCTCGGCCAGGGTTAAATTCAGTTTCCTTGACACTCCCGTGGTCCGCACGCATTCACACCGTGGCGGCAGGTGTAACGCCTGTACCTCCTGTACTCAGTGCTTTGTTGCAGTTCTGCCGGCCGAAATAACATTGCAATGCCTCCGAATGGCGAACGTGCACGCATTATTTGACCCGAAGGCGCACTTTTTCTCTTTCCTCGACCTCGCATAACTGCGAACATTTGGCCCTAAGAATGAAAGTTGTGCTGTATGGAAAGTCAGTGGTTCTGCATCTCGCACTGAGTGCAATGAAGTGGGCGACATAGAATATTTCACCTAGCCCTCCTGTCCTGAAAGGATGAGACTTCTGTGCAGCATGAGAAAAAGAGGATTTGCTCTGGAAGGTGTCGAACAGTTAGTTCCCTCGGAAATACCGCAGATTATGCGCAAGAAAGTGTCACGCATTCTTCTTGCATTTCCGCAAGAGACAGGACCGATGGGCACATGGTGACATATTTGGTGGAGAAAAAGACGCTCAGGCGGAGTAATCCACTGGCGATGTCTGCCAGGCTAACCCCGCCTGTAGCAACATCGTCATCACCACCACCACCACACGATAAATTATATTAAGGGAACATCGTAGACAAATAAGAATAGAGGTAGCAAGAAAAGATAGAAAGAAAAAAAGAAGAAAACACTTCCTTTGCATACCCTGTAAGCCAAGTAGGAAATACTTTACAAGGTGTCATTGGGCATTCCAGGTTTCTGAATTGTTATCAGCGTGCTGGAGAAAGTGTAGCGGAACATTCACGGACATTTAACGGCCAATTTACTCTTGGACAGACGAGAGCTAGAATGTAGCGCTTTAGAGAAGACGCTTGCGTGCACGCGATGTGAGAACGAAGGACGGCGCACGGCCTTCCTCAAGCCTTGCTGCAACTGTAACGAGCATCTAGCGTGCTCGCCGACGCTGTGCGACGCGAGAAGGTCCAGCAAGGTTCACTGTCACGCCAAGATCACCGACAGGCGGCGGTCAGTAGGTGCGTCGAAACTAGGTATTGTGGTCAAGGTTTGTCTGGGCGCCGGTGACATTTCGCATCGGTGAAAAGGCCACGGGGGCCGCCTGTTTCTTCGGCAGCTATATTTATGTCCTTTCTAATTGTATAACAACAAAAACGCGAATTTGAACGGTTGCGGTGTCATGAGATTGACTTGTACGGACTCTGCTTCCTGGAAGTTTGCAGGTTCGCGCTGACCTTGGCAGCAAATAATAGTGCATATCTTGAATTTTTGCGGGGAGTTGGAGAGGAGAAGGGGGGTATCTGAGAAAGATAATTTATTAGTTTTTAGATAGGCTGGCTTAATTAAGAGCATAGCTAATTAGACTGCCAGGTACTAGTCCGCGATGAAGTCTAACTTACGACGAACACAAAACGGAATAGAAAGAAAATAGCTGTGAGCTCTAGCTAATAGCTGTTTTAAAGAAGTGTCAGTTAGGAAGTCAATCAACCCAAACAAACAGTAAAGAAAAAATTGCAAATTAAGATTTCTTGCTAGCGTAAGACGTAACATGTAGTTCACTCATGCTTTCACCAAAAAAGAATGCATTATCGTGCAAAATTTGTCTAGTTAGCCAAATATTGCCCGCTTCAACGCCTTTCGTGTGGTTCGAGATGGTGGGATGTGTGGTTCGTATGGTTTGAGCTCAGCTAAAATTGAACGGTAGATTAGGCACACTCATACACAATCTCTTGCACGAACACACGAAGTCAAAGCATTTTGCGGCACCCGCATAAATGTAGAAAGCACTTCCTCCAATCAAAACGGTAAAGTGTACGCTAACGCGTTGGACATGAACTTGCTTTTATATCTGCCTTACTTGGCTAAATAATAAACTTTAAACATCTGTTTCGTTATTTTTCATTAGCAATATTACTGTGTGCGGAGGTTTCTCGGCACAAAGGCGTTGAAATAAAGCAAGAACGCACTTGTAGATGCCCTGGTACCGTAATTTTGCCTTTGTCAAAAAGCAGCTAAGACGTATTTGCAGTGTTGGAAGCTGTCAGGAAGTAATAGGTAGTTCACCTATGTATTAATGCGAATCCGCTGAGCTCCGAGAAATACAATTAATTTTGATTAGTGCTCACCCCCAACACGTGCAAAAGCTTACTGCCAGTTCATATGTAAAATATAATTAGTGACTTCGGCCCACAGTGCTAGAGCGCCACAGCAACTTACGCAACATCTGGAAAAGCTCAATTTTGAAGAAGTGCGCGTGATTTGTTCGCTTAAAAGCGCGCTGCAAATTGAAAAAAAGCGAAGACGGAAAGGGTAGAAGAAAAGGGGAATCGCAAGCCGGTTACCAATCTTTCTAAGCCCTCTCGCTGTAAAAATGATATGATTATGGCTCTTATTCTTTTCTTTAAGACAACCTTATTATCGCATTAATCAAACAAGCTTTTGCGCATGCTCCTTCGTCGCACGATGAAAGGAAATGTCCAGACGGCTCCTTCTCAAGGGAGGCGGGCGCGATCTAATTTGCTTGGAAAGATGTTTGGCAGATGAGATTTATACACCGGCCCCCTTGACTAGCTAAATCAATGCAAATGTCGGTTCCTGGGAACGCCATATTTGCTAGCGCGGAGATCCCATATTCTTGTTTTCGTCGCCTCTCTGCTCCCGCGTGCATATGGAAAGAGCTGCCTTCTTCTTCTTCCTCTCGTTCTTCCTCCGCTGGTCACACGTATGCTCCCTGGGGAGCAGTGGCATTTCACGGGCAAGGAATGGCTCAGCACAGTGTAGAAATACTGCCTATGAATTGCTAATAATAGATTAACTGCCACTCATTCCCTGACACTAGATTGTGGTCTCCTTTAATAGGTCACTAACTATAAATAATAAATATACTTAGACTGGTAACGCAATCCTTGAGAACTCCGTTTTAATATTTCAGAGCAGAACCATATATTTTTACTCGGGGAAATGAATGTTTAGCTTTCTCTTTTTAAAATTTGCGTGAGAACTTGATAACTCTGTGACGAGTCATTTTATTTTTTCGGTCTATTTTCTCGCAATTGCGATGTTTTAAAGAGGCAAAGGTTCTTGAAACTTGCTCGGTTGAGTATTCAGTCCTTTCAAATACAGCGTACTGCTTATCCACCCATCAAACGATAAACTAGACCCTGCGCGACGCTGTAAAAAATTACGTCATGGTAAAATTGGTACCGGAGCTTTAGGATTGCATTGCCACCTATCTTACGCTCTTGCACCTTTCATGGCTTGCAACGTTTGCTCTCGGAGTGAAATTGGCCATTTTGATGTCGCTGAAGTGCACTTTACAAGTTGAGCCTAATATTTTCGTTTAGTGTGCCTTTAAGACTGGTGTAACAGTAAAGCCAGCTGTTTGCTCATCGGGAACAAGCAAAATATTGTGATATGACAATAATTACTAAAAACAAGAAGTAAACAAGTGAGCACTGAGGGAACTGTCCTGCATTGTATAGTAAGACATTTCATTTGTTGTGTGCCTATTTCCAAGGGGGTGCGCTTCCCGACGTGACCAGGCTCATCGAGCCCTGCTAACTTTTCTGAGGGACACTGACTCGGCCTCCCATTTACAGACATTATTTGTATTTTGTTTTGTTCTGTCTGTGTCTCCGTCATTTCTTCATTTCCTCTTTTCTTTCCTCATGTTTTCATTTCTTCTATTCCCTCCTCCTGAAAGAGTAGGCAGGCGTTGTGCCCCGGTGGCAGTTGTCAGCTTGCTCCCTCCCTATTTCCTTCGTGTCCTTGTGTTATAAGTGTACAAACCAAATAATAATAATAATAATTCGTTTGTTGTGATGATACCTATATGCACAATTACCTAAGTCACTATAACAACGCTGCTTTCTCTTATGCACTTTTCAACGCATCTTCGTGTGCAGTCTGACTTCGGCTGCTGCGAAACACAGGTCACTGACCCCGTCCTCTTATTTCTTTTTTGTTTGCAGGTATTTAGACTGTGAAAACCGGAATACACAGGGCAGCCAAACAGGGACTCCCTCGGACATCTAAAGGACACGTGAGTGTTTACATTCTTAAGTGTATATATGAATTGTACACAAAACATCGATGGTGCCTGGTGATTGTCTGGTGAGTGTCTGGTGTCGCTGACTGTCTGGTGATTATCGGATAATGCAACCAGCCAGAGAAGGAAAATGTGCGTTACACACTTCTATTCAATACTCCTAGCTTTCCACGCCTAAACTGACGCGATTTCTTATGTCCGCACAGCTTCTCACTCTGAAAGCATCGGTCGTCTGCTCGTCACTTACTGAACGAGCAACAGGTAAATTCAAAGAACTTTTTCTTTCCACAGATTCTGAAGGGCGAAAAGTCCACATGAGAATGACTGTTAGAAAGCACGAATAATAGCGCAGGAAGCGCTGATCTGGCTGTGCGAGATCATAATTAGGGTTTAGTTAACACTTGTGCTGCTGAGTTTCGTTACCGTTACCGGTAACAGATCTGCTGAACAGTGTGAACTTTTGCAAACTATGCTACAGTTTCGTATACAGAGCAAGAGCAAAGGATAACTTCACTATACTCCATGTGACAAGAGGCCATGGGCACAAAAGGCAGTTGAAACACATTCTCTTCACGCACAGTTGATCTCCAGTGGTGGAGTCGATGTCATAATACGACTGGCCAAGTCAGCCCATACTTCTAGTTGAAACTTTACTCGCTGCTCTCAAATACCACGTTCGCGCTACCTCATTTCAATGAGCAGAGGAACTTTCTTGCCTCCGCAACAAATCAGCATGGCGAGCACCCAAAATGAATTTATAAGGAACGTATCACGGTGTCAGCGAGGTGAATGGGGAAGGACGGACGAACGCAGGCCGAGCGAAGCCAATCCAAGCCAAAACAGGTCAAGACGAGTGGTGAAGAAGGGGAGCCGGAGGGCGAACACAACATCCGGACAAGCACGTGAAAATTCCATGTTCTTGCCCCGAAGTTGTCTCCGCTCCCGCTCCCGCCTGGCGACTGCAGCGACCGAGCCACCAAGACGACGAAAGGGAAAACGTGTCTGCCGGTAGTCGACGTGAAAGCAAGCCCCGCAAAACAGCCGGGTCAAGGCGAACAAGTGCGACAGATGGCTGCGTGAGATGCGTTCAGCAGCGAGCGTCGTGTTAAACGCCACGACAAGCTCGCCCATTGTGGGAGCCGCGCGGACTATTTTCTCCCCGAGGATATCGTTATGACGATTACGGATTCCGTGTACGCGGAGATGTAAAAAAAAACGTGCCTGAAAGTTTCTGCTCGTAATCGTGCGTTGTGAAGAATAAGATGTTCTTTTCTTTTATTATACTTATAAAACTCTTCAGGCACTACCGTGTACCCAGCTGCGAGGAAGCTTGACGGTGACGAAGAATACTTTCGAGAATGTCAGGAGGAACATGCGCTATAAGAGAATTGCCGTAAGAATTACGCCATGTGAAATTTACCATTACCGTAGGTTATCGCAGTCTAATAAAATTTTGTTCGTTAAAAAAAAACGAAAGAAAGTGCTTCACTTCTCTTTATTCTTTTTTTTTCTAGAAGTAACCTGAAATAACAAGAGGTGTGGCAGGCCTCATTGTCTAACAGTCTGTCTGTGCAATAAGGAAGAACAAGTCACAATGAAATACAAAAAGAAAGAACTGACCAATTAACGTCGAAGCTCCTAATTGCAGACACGTGTCGACGGCTTTAGCCGACTATAGTCGGCTAAAGCCGTCGACACTAAACTGAAGCCGCGGCTTTAGTTCCCACACCACATGCCCACACCATCATGCACTTGCGAAAGAAACTTTCCTGCTTCAGGCAGAGGGACTGGGAAGCGGTATGCTCATTGCGGTGTGGTTATTTATTTAACATGGTGCGCGCACCCCGCGGGCAAAAATGACTGAGCGTGTGCAGGGGCTCCACAGCCATGCATCCTGGACGAGGAATTCCATGCATCCGCAAACACAAAGAAATTAAAAGCACACGCGCCTGTATTTGTTAACGTTTAACAGCTAAAGTTAAAGCGGAGGGTGCAAAAGAATGAAATGTTGCAAATGTATGTAGCGTCCGTCCTGAATTTCAATGACTGCCTACTCCTACAGACTGGTGGCTGCCTCGATGTCGTTGCTCTACTTTTTTCTCTGCATTTGCTGAATTAAGGTAAGCCTGTTAACAACAATAGCATCCGGTTTGTGACTGCGCACTGGCGTACATTGGAAACCTCAGGGAAATGGTCATCTGCACAATTCACTGCAAAGAGCTACACTAGTGAAATACCGATTGCGCGTCAGAAAAAAAATTAAGAAATAGTGTTTGAACAGAGGTTAGTGACCAATTGTTTGTGTGGATGACTGAATTCCAGAGGCTGTCAGCGAAAACGTACGTGCGAGAACGTAATCTAACATAACGTTTAAATGCTGGAATACCGCTACTTTTTGCGCATCGTTTCGTTAATTAGGTGTATTTCCACGTCCACACTTAAGCCATCGAATGGTACCACAAGGCTAAATAAACTACAGCGACAATCAAGTGCTGGTATTTGAGGTCCGGGCATGTTTAAGTGACGCCGTGCTTAACCAGATAAGATTCGGTGATATATTTTTGCACCCGCTCCACGTTGAGTTGTTGTTTTCAAATCCTTTTCTAGCCCCACTGAACGTGTGCGCTGCATGTATGCTGTAGTGACAGCGTGCGAGGGACGCGCGCTTACACGGAGAGCGAACGCACGGCGGAGAGCAAACGCGACGTCTGCCGTCGTCCGAGAGGCCGTGGGGGGATGGGAGGAAGGGAGGGGAGGCGACGTTTAGTTGCGGCACCAAACGCGTATCTTGAGACCGGGCGCAAGGGGAACTGGGAATCCAAAGCTTTTGACAGGGTGCCCCATCCAAAATTAATTGACAGGCTTAAGAATATCGGGATTCACACTAACGTAGTACACTGGATAGCTGTCTATCTCTCAAACCGCAGTCAGTATGTTAAAATAAATGACACTGAATCTGAAGAGTTAGATGTCTACTCCGGTGTTCCACAAGGGTCTGTGCTCGGTCCAATTATTTTCCTAATATTTGTTAACGACATTCATTCTCATGTTGAACCTGATGTAACAGTATGATTATTTGCAGATGACTGCGTCATCTACACTACAGTACGCACGGTTAATGACCAGATACGACTTAATTCCTCCTTAACAAACATTGCCAGATGGTGTCAAGAATGGGGTATGGAAATTAACGTAGCAAAAACTTCATCTATGTGTATAACTCGAAAAAAGGCACCGTTAAAATTTGCGTATCATCTAATGGGATTACATGTAACAGAAGCCGATACAGTTAAATACTTGGGTGTTACCATCACAAACACATTAAATGGGATGTTCACATTAAACAGACGTGCACAAAAGCATATAGACAGCTGGGATACCTTCGCAGGAAACTTGCACTGGCACCTTCCAAAGCTAGGCTAGCAAGTTATAAGGCCCTTGTAAGGCCAATCCTTGAATACGGCAGTATTATCTGGAATCCGCACCAAATCTACCTTCTTATTCAACTGGAGGGAATTCAAAATAAAGCTCTTCGGTTTGTGTATTCGCAGTACTCACGTGACGTCAGCATAACCTCACTACGCAACAGGGCAAACATTCAAACTTTGGCGATTCGCCGACGCGTTGCTGCTTTAAAGTTTCTTTACCTACTTTATCATGACAACATTAATATAAGCAAACAAGAGTACCTAAAACCACCATACCATCGCTCAGCCAGAACAAACCACGACAAGAGTATCAGGCCATTTATCTCCCGCTGTAATACATTCAAGTATTCCTTCTTTCCGTCAGTCATAGAATTATGGAATAAACTGCCACGCGACATTGTGTCCTCAGAATCTATTAACGCATTTTCTGTCAAGATTGAAAAATTTCTTAATCAACAAGTTGCGCCGTTGTAGAAAAAAAAAGCGCTGCTCACGGAGTGTATGCTTTTCATCTGTATGCTGATGGCAGTTCTTTTAGTGTATGCTTTTACTGCGTATGCCGCTTGCAGTTCTTATTCCAAACTTAGTGTCTAATGTGTACCCTTTCCTGTTAGTCTGTACTGCGTAAGTTTTTTTTTTCCTTTTTATGTATTCTTTGCAATCTGTACTTTTTATTTTTTGTTCCCACTCCTGTAAGAGCCTGTCAAGGCTTACAGTATTAATAAATAATAAAATAAATAAATCTCGCGGAAAGCAGCACGGGAGGGAGGGGGTGCGGCTTCTTCTCTGCGAGCAACTGCGTACTTGTACTTTGCGCGGCGGCGGGCGGTCGCGCGCACCGTATCTTGAAAGCGATCTGCAACACGGCTCCTACGTTTGTATGCGCTGTGCTTTCATCGCTCAGTTTCCGTTGAAACGATAGACCGCACGAACCTTCGCTCGCTGCTGCTGGCGCGCTTGCTCACGCCAGCGTTTTGACAGCGGTTGTGTGCGGTGATTGAGTGTGATCTGTTCATGTTTGCTTGGGCACGCTGACACCGTGCTCATTATTTGAGTTAGTAAGCGAATTTGTTCAAGTTTATACAGCCGATAAAAGTACTATCCTTACTCCGTATAGCTCTCTACTAATTTTCTATCGCAATTGATGTTTCGCCTATCGGGCGATACTGCGGCTTTTTTCTCTCCGCTGTTCTTTGCGTCTTTCATTTCCCCTTACCCTACCCCCAGTGCAGGGCAGCTAACCAGAATCTTGTCCAGTTAACCTCCCTGCCTTTCCTATCCCGTTTATCTCTCTCTCTTCCGGCTTCTATTACCTCAGCCCTGGCGACACACAGCGACAGTTGCAAATCGTACATTATTGAAATTTTGTCCTGCCCGTCGCCGGTAGTGACATATTCCTCCGCATCATCATCACCATTATCATCATCGTCAGCCTATTTCCTGAGCAGAAGCCACCAAAATGTAGTGCCGATTTGCTTCCGCACAGGATTTGATCTGAGCCCAAGTCCAAGAAACCTAAGTCGTTGTGCCGTTGTCCTCTTCCTGAAGCCATCGTCAGTGTATGTGCCGCTGTTACTGCTGTCATTGCCTCAGTAGTTTTCCCTGTTGTCATTGTCATCGTCACCTGGCCATCTACCACTGCTGCTACGTAGGACCTTGCTTCGAATGGACACTTTCAATTCTTTGTTTTTTTTTTTCTTTTCTCTCCCTTCTTATTGACTAAGCATCTCTGAATAGTTTTCGAATCATTTTTACGCATCGGCGCAAATATCTACGGCTCTATCAATTTTAGCTGGTCTCTTCGAATAAGAGAGCGACTGATTGGCCTATTTATGAGCGTTTTTTTTTCTCTCGCTTGCACTCGAGCAAAGACGACCTAAATTAGATCAGAGGTGCGGTTATAACCTCGTCGCTCGCGTCATTATTCATTTACCTTTTCTCCAGCTTCACGCTTCACAGGAAGCTAAATTTGTTAAGCAGCATTCTTCGCCAAACACTTTCGTGGATTTAATTACTGTTTTTTTTTTCTGCAATGCCGTCCTCTGAATGCGGAAGAACACAAAAGTCGTAATACGGACCAGTCAAGAGGGCAAAACTAAAGCACCAAAAATGGCTGGAGAGCTCCTCGGAATTCTTGATTTAGGCTCGCTTCCCGGATGGCCGGTGAGAAATTTGATTTATTCGCTCCGCTTCACGTTCCCTCAACCTATTTCTCGTCGAATTTCCGGGCTTGTTCTGCGCAGCTATTCGTATCGATTCTTCGCTTCGCGTTTGCTCTCCCCAATTGGCAGTCATTGCGAGATTGAAGAATGATCAGGCGCTGCAAAAAAATAAGACGCACTCGGGCTAAGTCTGCCTCTCGACATTCTTTCAGTCAGCACCTTGAATAGAAGCGCCATTTTCTCGCTTTTTTTATAAAGTTCCAGCGACGAGACAGGTCTGGCGTTGCTTCATCGTTCTGGTTCAGCTTTACATGCCGTATTTTAGAAAACAATTCAGGCGCTAGAACAGTTGGAAATAGCTTTTGGTTAAGCTATAACAGAGTTAGCTATAACAAATGATACGCGTTTCGCTCTAATATACAAAATGGCTTAACTACTGGCTACCAGACAACGTTAAACTCCCACATAACCGAATGGCAGTGAAGCAGTAAATTCTTTCGCATCGATGAAATTGTCAAGGTGACAACATGAAAAGCTATTTCGAATAAATGGATAGTGGTGCGTGCATCATTCTAACTGAGTTTCTTCGGGAACGCTCACACCTCGTTGTCTTCCTTATATAGGAGCACTTTTCCGACACAAGCACTTTCATTTTACTTTATTTTCATCCGGCAACAAACAGTAATTTGCTTTTTGATCACGCGTACACAAACTTGAGGCATATTTTGTTTCACATCCAGTGTTTCTTGGACGAGAGACACGACCCGAAGGAATAGAAAAAGATTGAATGAGATAGCTAACGTAAGAATAAACGGAGTTAACGAACGCAAGAATATAAACATGGTCTCTTTTACGTTGTCGCTTCATTTTCATCGATGCACTACCTGCTTCCAACCTCTCCACGTTCATACGCGTCCGCACCTCAAGAACATTGGCGGATCGAAAGCTATAAGTGTCGCCTCTCTTAGCAGGTGCCACCTCCAAAGGCGACACCGGGTGGGGCTCCACTATAAGATCGAGTATCGGCCGACAACAGTTGTTACCCCATTGCTCTCCTTGTTCGTTCTCGAGCGCAGCTCTAATCCAAACTCATCGCCTTACCTTTCTTTCATCACCTCTTTCCAGAGCCAGCGCAACTCTCCCCTCCTCTCCTCTTCCCAATACCTCATCAACACTTAAATGCTTCTTATGTTGCCACTGCAACAGTAAGGTATATAGTTGGAGAAAAAAGTAAGAGATATTCGAAATTATAACGAGGGAAAGATTGGGGAAGCCATAAATATGAACACAGCATGAAGTAAGTGAGAATAAAGCTTGGCATTGCGCAAGGCAAGATGTATGCACTGAAATATCATCGGCAATCTTAATCAGATAGTAAAAACATCGGAAGAATTCTATACTGACCTGTACAGTTCCCAGAGCAGCTGGCTACTTTCATTCGAAGTAGTGATGAGCAGGATACAGAGGCTCCTTCTATAACTAGCGATGAAGTTAGAAGGGCCTTGAAAGACATGACCAGGGGAAAAGCTGCTGGAGCAGGTGAAATAACAGTCGATTGAATCAAGGATGGAGGAGATATCATGCTTGAAAGGCTTGCGGCCCTTTATACGCAATGCCTCACGACTTCAAGTGCACCAGAGAACTGGAAGAATGCCAACATTGCAGTAATCCATATGAAGGGATATGTTAGATAATTGAAAAATTATAGGCTCATTAGTTTTCTTTCAGTACTGTAAAAATATTCACGAAGATAATTTCCAATAGAATCAGGGCAACATTTGACTTCAATCAACCAAGAGAACAGGCTGGCTTCAGGAATAGTTATTCTACAATGGATCAGATCCATGTCATCAGTCATGTAATCGAGAAATATGTAACTATGCTATGGCTATGGAACAAGAATTCAGGATCGCCAGTCGGCCTCTAGAGCCTGTAAAGGAGTACGTTCATCTAGGCCAATTACTCACAGGGGATCCTGATCATGAGAAACAAATTTACAGAAGAATAAAATTTGGTTGGAGTGCATACAGCAGGCATTCCCACATCGTGACTTGGAGCTTACCACTGTCGTTGAAAAGAAAAGTGTGCAATCATTACATTCTACCGGTGCAATCATATGGGGCAGAAGCTTGGAGGTTTGCATAGATGCTCGAGAACAAGTAAGGACCGCAGAAAGAGTGGTGGAACGAAAATGTTAGGTCTAACGTTACGAGACAGGAAGAGAGTGGCGTGGATCAGAAAGCAAACGGGCATAGTGGATATTCTAGTTGACATTAAGAGTAGGAAATGGAGCTGGGTAGGCCTCGTAATACGTAGGGTAGATAACCGGTGGACAATTAGAGTTACAGAGTGGGTGCCAAGAGAAGGAAAGTGCAGTCGAGGACGGCAGAAAACTAGGTGAGGTGATGAAATTAGGAAATTTGCATTAGCAAGTTCAAATCAGCTAGCGCAAGACAGCGGTAATTGGAGATTGCAGGGAGAGGCCTTCGTACTGCAGTGAACATAAATATAGGCTGATGATTATGATGATAATGTTGCCACAGCAAAGCTCGCAAAAGCCTCGGTTATACTATTTAAGCGCTCCTTATGTCTCACCCATCTTGCTTTCTTCAGCCTGAGCGACATTTTGCTACTGTTCACTCAGTCCTCGTACAACAACGTATGTGACTTTCTTGCCCCTCGAAACAAGCCTGCACTTATCGACGCCACCGAACTTGACGGAAGCGTTTGAAAACGTGCAACGACAAGCATATATAACGGCTTGGGCGTTGCATATAGGCGAGTACTACCCTCGAGAAAATGCTTATCTAAAAGCTCAATCCCGACTTTTATTCTTTTACGAAGCCCGTTCACAGGCGCAACCCCTCGAAACGCTTATGTAAGCGTGAGAAGGCACACACGTACGTATATACGCAATCACGCATGTAAGAGCGGCGAGCAGGCCAGAGAATATTCCGTCAACCTCCTTTACTGCCTCGGAAGTCGCGACGGAGCCAAAGGAGGTGGCCCGCGGAAGCGTAAAACAGCGTAAATGCCATACAGGGAATCGCCACGAGACGGAGGGTTCGCCAGTAGCGTACCCCCGCAGCCCGCGACGACCGATTCTTTCGTGCTGAACTCTCTTTTGACCTGCTTCCGTTTTACGACTTCCGGGAAAGAGTCACTGTTATTGTTGTTGCCAGACGAGCCGTATACTGCAGCAGTAAGCTCACTGAAAGATGACGCGAGAGCCCGAGAAGGTCGTCGCGAGAGAGAGCCATGTCCAACCGGAACACTGCCTATACACGCGTCTGCCGCTGCTTCAGCGCTCCTGCGTGTGCCATATGTGCACGAGTGCGCCTACGGCGAACGCTTCAGACGTATACGGCGTGTGCGACATAAGAGGAAGTAGCGACCGCGACCTTCCGTCCCCCGTGTGCCGTACGGCCCTCACCGAGCTCGAGTCTTGACCGCTCATGCGGTTTCCTCGCGAGCCATTGCGCCCGTTTCCGAATCGCTTTCATTACTGCGTTTCACTCCCGCTGTACTCTCCACAGATCTCCGTGTGTACTTTGTTCTTCGCATTATCTCGTAGGTTTCTTTTTTTTTTTTTTTTGTCGGCCGAACGACTCTATGCTGTATCGTCTATACTCCGCCACTGTTTTTTTTTTTTCTAACTTCCGGTGATTACATCCTCTCTGCTTCTTGCATGTCCCCTCTCTCCGCCCTAGTGTAATGTTTCCACCGTGCATTCTTCTTTTTTTTTTTTTCTTGTGTGTGCGTCAAAATGTGCCTCCATCCGGAATTCTTGCTGTCATTGCCTTTGGGCTCCGCGAGACTTGAAGTAAAACGAGCGAAGAACGTGGGCGCGTAATAGAGCTCACCATACTACGAGGCCCTTGCGCTGCCGACCGCCATTCCACGCGTCCAAAGGAAGATAGGGGGGAATGAGAAGCCGAGGCTAAAGCGCGATACTCGACCGTTTCCGTGCCCGCCTCTCGGAAGAGAGGCATTAAAGTTTGTCGCCATTTGTAGGAATCGACCCCGGCGAACCAGGCGGACGGTGCCGGGGTCGTCGTAAAACAAGCCCCCTATTTTTTTTCTTTCGTTCTCTTCCTCCCTTGTTCTTGAATTTATCTTATCGCAAGCGAAATCTCGTAAAGGCGGCACCCGTCTCCCTCGTTGCTCGCCTCGCTTCCGTACGCGATGTAAGCAGTTCTATTTCTCGCCAATGTCGAAGTACAGATGGGGTATTAGGCTGCCAAAGTGCTCGTCGTTTCTTTGTCTTCTGCTTCTTGCTGCCCAAGGGCCACTGTAGGGCTGACGGAAAGAAAGGAAACACTGGGCGAAAACTAAACTAGGGAAACGAACACAGACGCACGGACGCACAGAAACGATTGAGTGACTTCCGTTTATTATGGTTCCGGCCTCAGCGTTCGGTCGAACGGACCGGCTCTAGGAGAGGACCGTCAAAGGATCAACAAATGGGAACTATAGCTGCCGTTTGCTTTTCTAGCGGCCGTAATACAACACAAAAAAATGGGGGGAGGGGGAAGAAAGGCGAAGCGATGAAGTGGAAGAGGCCTGCGTTCGCGCTCTGCAGTTTCCTCTTAAAGAGCATTCCGGTGTTTGCGGGCACATTCCAGGACGGCGCAACGGCCAGCTAAGAGCGCTCGTACATAACCTCTGTGAATAGCCCGAGGGTGCAGAGCCTGCACGCAACTTTCCGCCCTTGAACGGACTTTTCTCTGCCCATCTCTCTCTTTCTTTATTTGTCGTTCTTGCTGTGTAAAGAGGGGAAGGGGGGGGGGGGGTCCACTTATTCTTTTCATAGCTCTTTCTTCATAGCTGGTACACGTTAACTGCGATATAATGGTGCTGTATAGCTTCATAAATCTTGGTGCAAGCGCATGCATGATAACTGAGGAGCGTATGAAGTATGCGCGTCAAGCCGACTGCTGGATAAAACACGAACATTCAAACTAATATAGAATCAACTGTCTTTTCAAGTGCGCAAAACGCCAACGCTACAATCAATGACTGCTCGATTAGGGCTCGTGTGTTTATCTAAGCAAAAGGGCCAATAATCCGGACTGCCCTTCTGACTGGTTCTCTATCCACTGACAGCTGCTGTAATTGTGCGTGCTCACATAAAAAGGACACCTGCGCATGCGACTGGCAGCTGTTCGTGCGCTTATGTAATTTATCCGGTGAGCATCACGGTCGCGGAGATCCCGTTGCACTATGTTAAATATATCTGCTGTCTTTCGAGTTCCTTACAAACCCGTCTGGTAAACGGGCTCCTACATCAGTCCTAATTGTAAAGTTCAAATCGAGGGCTCCACTAGCCGAACCTTCGCCGCGCGCTCAACCTCCTGTACCGTATCTCGGGCCCCAAGTATCTGAAGAGCCTGTGCTCGATTCCGATGTCGGAATCGAGCCTTTGCCGTCGAGCATAGAAGCCCGGTGCTTTAATCATTAGGCCACCATCACACGCATACTATCTCGATGACACGCATACTAACGCACGGCGTGTGCAGCCATGCAGTTCCACTGCCATCGCCTTCTTTCGTTGTGACAGCTCGCTCTCGGAGGCGTCGTGTTTCACTCCACTATCTCCGGGACCGGCCTACTTTCCTCAGTATTTTCCTCGCTGCACGCTACGTAGAAATAGTGTGACTTTCTACTGATTTCGAGATCGCCCAAGTGACTGAAGCTTTATCATTTCTTCGCTAGAGTACACATGTAATCGTCGTTTTACATTATACACTACCTGACATAGCCATAGCTATACGCGATTGCTTAGCACGTAGCCGCTCATGACCTCACAATCTGTGTGGCTCTCGACCATGCTAGTCCACTATCTATGTAGCAACCAACAATTGTCATGTAAAGTCGCGTCGAACGGCCGGCCTAGAAAGCATGCTGTTGGCGCCATACGACCGTCTTCAACGTCGTCGTAGTCATGGGAACGCACGATCATGACCCGCACACACAACTACTCAATTTACACACATGTTGGCCCACCGGGTATCGCTTTGCTGTACCCAAAACAATGTTAGATAGCCAGTTACCTACAATATGTTTCGCATAACGCCAATTCCAACAATGCGTGTAGTCTGGACTTCTTTCTTTTTGTCGATTTTTCGGCCGCTCGGTAGAAAGTACGCAGAGAAAAAGAGTGAGGAGAGAGAATAAAGAAAGACGTAAACCAGGGACGTTAACTAGAATGGAAAATTCGGTTTGCTACCTTACACAGGAGTAGGGGGGGGGGGGGGGAGGGGGGAGAGATGTAGAAAGGTAATAAAGTAGATATAAAGCATAGACACACGATCATCACGCACTTTCAGACTCTGTGATCAACGCCAGCTAGCTCAGTATCGGGTGATGGTCTCCGCGCACTCTAGCGAGGACACACACCGAACGCTTCCAAGTGTCTCCTCGCGATCACAGTCATTACACGCAGCCTTGTCGGCCAGCGCAATGCGAAAGGCAAAATATTCCGTGAAGACAGTCTACAGACCTTTTACTGAAGGTTTGGAAAAGTCTGTAGGCTATTTCAAATTTGGAGACAGTACGAATATGGTCAGTTTATTACTTCATTGACGGCTTGTGCTTGTGCTATTGCACTTTCAACCAAATTTTGCCGCGAGGTTACACCAGGTGGTCGAAATTAATCCACAGCTTCCTGCTATGGTAACAGTGTCTCTCATACTCCGAGTGTTGCTTCGGGGCGTTAAAGGCTCCTATTAGATTTCTTATTATTATTTTCGCTCATAGTGCCCACTCACAGTTGATGCTCAGTACGGATAAAATTTATACGAACGAAACAGTTAGTAACATGCTTACACAGAAACACTAGGCTCCTCAGCTCAACGTGCATGAGCTTCGTTATCCTGCACACCGTTCGGGCGCCGGGCCTATCACGCAACAGAAGCTCTGCCACCAGCACAACATTCTGCTCTTTTTTTTTTTTGGAAAAGTATCATTAACTCCACAATTAAAATACTATTCCTAGTACCACATTGGTTCTTCCACATTTTTTTCGTTTTATTTGTTTTCTCTAAGCGGCCAGAACTTCGGCATTACATAAAAGGGGGGGAGGGGGGGAGGGGTGGAGGGGGGGGGGGGGGGGGAGGATTAACTACATAAGGCAGGGGGATAACTTGTATTCTTGTTTTAATAAATTCAAGTATAAATAATGTTACTGGTTCTTCTTGGTCTAATAACTTGTTCTAATAACGTGTAATATTATATTGTTGGACAACTTTTTCTATTGTTACTTATTCCATAATTACAAATTGCATAAGGAGTTCGTAACAATTACGTTGCTTTTCTGCGGGAATATACAGAGGGCCTGCGGAACGACTGGACTGCATATAATCCAGTCGGGTGGATAGACATAGTAAAAGGCTCGACTTTTGCGTCCAATTTTGTGGCCATCCCGCTGGGACGGCTTTCCCTCTCTACACAGAATTAATGTGTCTTTTTTTTCCGGCCTTCAGCAAATATTCACTGCGGTCTTCAATCACGACTAAGTCTAACTCTTTCTGTAGACAGGGGCCATTTCGGGGCACCACGATCTCGCAGTTACGAGATGTGCCATTGTCCTCACGAAGATTCCGCAGGACGCACATTTCGCAACCAGCTTCGAGGTTGCCGAAAGACGCTCAGTGCACGGCCTCGGCGATTTGATAAGGCTAGGCGCGAAGATTGTCCGGCTCAAAGAAAGTGACAGAGCTCTATTTAGGTTCCTCATAACGTCAGGTTAGGATAAAAGTGGACTACCTTATAGCAGCCGTTGCGCAAGTGTTCGAGTTAGGTGCGAACGTCACTGCTTCTAACAGAAAGAATCCACATGAAGGGCATTGCCGAATGTCATGCTATAGTTGGTTCTGAGTAGTCTGAATTTAATCAGTCGTTTTGAGCAAAGAGCAATATATATATATATATATATATTATATATATATATATATATATATATAAAAAGATATGAGAAAGGCAGAGAGATTAACCGGAAGATGGACATCCAATTTGCTACCCTGCACTGG
The DNA here is from genome assembly GCF_013339745.2 of Dermacentor silvarum. Taxonomy (NCBI): domain Eukaryota; kingdom Metazoa; phylum Arthropoda; class Arachnida; order Ixodida; family Ixodidae; genus Dermacentor; species Dermacentor silvarum. The sequence continues at coordinate 88,015,445 of NC_051157.2, forward strand.
GGAAGGGGTAAGGGGAGATATATAGAAAGATAAAATGATAGCACCTACACATAGGCACCAAGACTAGGCGGATTGTCAGCTGCAAAGATTGAGTGGAGAGTTGAAGACAAAGCCTAATTTGCTAAGTGTTCTCAAGTTGGCTTGTTATCGAATAATTAGCAATGAAAAATGAATAAAAAATGTGAGCTAGTGCACTTATCTGCGCGCAATTTGTCGCCATGATTTAACCTCCACATAGTTACAGATAAAGAAAAAATTGGGATAACTTGTTCACCCTTGTTTCTGGTCGAGGAGAATAGATTTCTACTAAAAAGTGAAAGGTTACTTGATCTCATAACTAATTAGTATAGTAATTTATTATTAGTGAATGGTTTGCCTAACTATACACTACTGAAAGCTCGTTCCAGCGTATCAAAATTGTTGCTGTAGGCTAGGCGGTATGTATCCCGTGCTTAAGTTAAAATTTTGACGCACCAAACTCACTGTAGCATATAACATACGTTGGACATACAGTGAAACTCAGTCGTATAGGGCGCTCAAAGCACTGTCTTTCCGGTGCCTCTCCACTTGTTATGTACAGTTGCATCTGCAAGCAGCCAATCTATGCAAGTTTCTCGTGTACATTTGCCCAGTAAAATGTTCACGCTGAGGGGGAGAGAGAGAGAGTGGAACACTGTGGAAAAAGAGATGTGGCAAGGTGCCAAACACAGACTGGTTGAAGTTTCATTATAGGGCAGATGTTACCGAGTAAAGACGGACATTGCCTTCTGTATGTGGTAGTAATACAATTAGCACTGATGTAACATGGCTGCTAACGTGGCGTCGCGCTTCTTCAGACGAAGGTTCCTGAAGTGAATCACGAAAACCTGGAACACCTGAAGTGGAACAAAGGAAACAAAACATGCGTAATGATCCTCCGAAAGCTGTAATCACTCTGCTCGGCGGATGGGTAGATAATATCATGGAACCAGCACGAATAAATATAGGGCCAATGCCAAATAGCGGTTGGAGAAGAAGGAGGCCTATATAAAGAAGAAACTGATGTAAAGTTGTTTGGGCGGGGTCTGTTATGACGCCGCCCAAATCATTTCATCTTTCGCCGCCCATTTCATCTTACCCTTCGCTTGAGCCATCTTGTGTCTTGTCATATTTCGAACTGTGTTTTCTCCGTGGCTCTCACATGCCTTGCCCCTCTCGGCTCCTTGCTTCACTCTCCCGATATTACATATAATTTTCTGTCTCCTCTTTCCAGCGTTTATCACATCTTGTTTCTGTTATCCGTTAAGAGTGAATACAACTCTCGGAAACAAGCTCTGCCAATGTTTCTTTCTTCTTAGATGTTATGCTTTTAGTAGTACCCCCGCTACCAGCATGCTACAACGGCACCAGAGCTTCCGCAATACCATGCGAACTATAACCATGATGATAGAACTTACAAGTCAATGATTAACAAAAAAAAAATGTTTGATCCCTCTCGGTATAGAACACGTGAAACGTGTCTCACAGAAGTAGTGTAATGTATTGCACATTGATATATAATGTCTGGCTCTTAGGCGTTGATGCCCCCACGCTGACGCCTGGTGTCACGACTACCAACGTCGATGCCATATGGAAGCCTACGCTCTCGGCACGTAACTGACACACTAATCCTTCGTCACCGAGCTTCACTCTCCCTCCGCGATATTAGCTAATTGCAGCCGCGCTCCGCTGTGCTAGTACGGTGAACGCCACTACGCCACCTATAGTGCTTCTGTCCCTTCTGCCATCTTAGAGCTCCAGCGTTTAGTACTTCTCTTTTCTTTCAGTACACAGGCGCGTCTGTGTAGCTCTCTGCAAATGCGTTTGTGGCGCAATGGGTTTGATCTATTCGCGGACCGAGAGGTCGTGGGTTCGATTCCCAAATTTTGCATGTTTGTGGCTGTCACATGGCCTTGCCCCTCTCGCTCCTTGCTTCACTCTCCCGATATTACATCTAATTTTCTGTCTCCTCTTTCCAGCGTTTATCACATCTTGTTTCTGTTATCCGTTAAGAGTGAATACAACTCTCGGAAACAAGCTCTGCCAATGTTTCTTTCTTCTTAGATGTTATGCTTTTAGTAGTACCCCCGCTACCAGCATGCTACAACGGCACCAGAGCTTCCGCAATACCATGCGAACTATAACCATGATGATAGAACTTACAAGTCAATGATTAGCAAAAAAACGTCCAACTATTCTAGCTTGTCTGACCTGCCCCAGATGCCTTACCGTTGATCGCCTTTCTTGCGAGGTACGAAAAATCGGTATCTCAAGTGCAAATAGGAATGGTGCCCTCTATAACAATACATTACGCTACGTGTGCTGTACATCACTGCAGTGGATGTCTGTAGGGATCCACGAAGGGCGCGTCTTCGCGTACTTTCTCCAGATACATGAAGCCTCCGAAGCTGCGGTTCAAGCCCGTCTACCAGGGAAGAGTCGCAAAACACTTTAAATCACTGTGTAAAATTGGTTGACAGTGCTGTTTGATGAATGTGAAGACATCTGCTGTGGCAGCTTAGTCTAAATGTAATGAGAGATGACCCGTAATATGGTGCAATTAAGGATGGGCTGGTGAAAGTTGGCGTTCCACTTGATGCACAATGGCCCAACAACAAATCTGGAAAAGTTTGAGCACGGCTGGAAATCGGTGTTGGTGCGTCCATTGTATTTATTTTTTTATCAGGAGAATAATTACGCGGAAGGCAGAAATCTGCCGTGCATACCCCGTACGTCCACCAAAAATGTTACGTGTGGAGAAATACAGGGAAAGAGACTATTTTACAGTTTGATTACGACACCAGGATTGCCAGAGACCAAGGTGGAAAAAATAGCTCGCGCCAAATGCACAGAGGCACCTCGTTCTCTTCATCGCGGCAGCTGGTTTCTTCAGCATCTGTCATATTGTAATAATATCGGACGGTCGCTTTCATCAGTAACAAATTCCCAGAAAAGGCGTATAACCTTTTCACGTTTTTTAAGTGTAGCGAGCACTCCTTTCTGCTGAATAAAGCTGGCCGTTGTGACGGGAGGCGTTATCGTTGTCATTTATGAGAAGTACAGTATAGAGTGTTATACTGTAACAGCATCCTAAGAACTCGACGCTGGGTTTGCTGTGTCCGTTACGCAGCCGCCATCGCCGTGTCGTCATCAACAGATCCCTCTTCAACTTAAGCTTGACTTTCACAATGTGGCGAGGAAACACAAAAACTTGCCAGCCGCCACATCTGGGGATTGAACGCGTGCACCTGCGGCCATCCGCCGTAGTGAGCCGGACACGCTAACAATTCAGCTATTGCGCAACATTGGCGCCCGGCAATGTGCGCGTTGTGACGTAGCATTAGAAGAAAGAAAGCCATCGGTGAGGATTAGAGAGCAAACGGTGGTACGCTATAATGTACGTAGTTGGCATAAAGAAGAAGGAAAGGAGTTCGGCAGGGCCATGTAATGCGTGGGGCAGGTAATCGGTGGTTTATCAGAGTTACATAAATGGCGCAAAGGGAAAGGAAGTGCCGTCTAGGATGAAAGAGAACTACGTATAGTGATGAGATGGGAAAATTTTCAGGCAGAAGATGGTGTCAGCTGACGCTAGACAGCGGAGATTTGAGATCTCTGATAGAGGCATTTGTCTTGCGGCGAATATAAATAAGCTGATGATGATGAAAAAAAGAAAAAAAAAGAAAAAAAAAACGTCATACATATCTGCGACGGTGAAATTCGAACCAGGGTCCTCAAGCACAATATTCTATGTAATAACCAGCTTTCGTCACTGCCAGAATTTTCTTGCTTTACACCAGCACGTTCTGCCAGCTGGTAGCACTTTGTGGAACCCCAAATGCAAGATCATGGCCCCCCAGTTCTGGCGGCGCACTGACGCAGCACCCGATTTTGGAGGCCGCGATAACGCCAGTCCTACTCGTTTCAATTATATATATGTATATAGGAGAAGATGGAAAATCAATGGGCCACTTGTTATTTGAAGAAATGATGACACAGTTGAGTGAAGGCATTGTCGTAAATGAAAACAAAAGTTTAGGCCAACTGCTTTGCGAGAACATAACTCCCTTCGTCAGTTTGAAACAACCCACCGCGGTGGCTCAGTCAGCTAAGGCATTAAGCTGCTGAGAACGAGATCGCGGGATCGAATCCCGGCCGCGGCGGCCGCATTTCAATGGAGGCGAATGCAAAAACGCCCGTGTGCTTGCGTTGTAGTGCACGTTAAAGAACCCCAGGTGGTCAAAATTATTTCGGAGCCCTCCACTACGGCGTGCCTCATAATCAGAACTGGTTTTGGCACGTAAAACCCAAGAAGAAGAAGAACAGTTTGAAACATCAGCTTCACATCGCCCTCAAGAAGCTGTTCGCATAACAAATATTAAGTTCTGCTCGAAACAGGAAAGGGGGAGTTGGAGCGTAGAAAAAGAATGGAGAGGAGGTAAGCCCGAAGAACTTATAATACACACGTAATCCTGGTATGGGCACGCATCGTTTTCAAAGTCTTTCATTTAAGACCGTAGACTCATAAACGTGCTATACAAAGAAAGTAAGAAGGTTATCAAACACGATATCGCAGACATGTGGCAATATCGGTAGGTTTAAGAACCAGCAGCAACATTTTTAAAGCACATACTAGGCATATAAGGAGCTGCATTCAAGCCATGAACTTAGATCAACACACCCAAATCGCTATCCTAGTTCAGGGACTCGAGCAGCGCAGATATCACCTTCTGCGTGGAATTTCTTTAGGAACACTGACATCTGGTAGTTGTCATCAATGTAGCAGTAATACAAATTTTAATCTTATTTACAAAGTGAGAATATACAGCCTACGTGGCAGCCGAAATTAAGACAACATAGGTGGCAGTTTTATATGAGTCCGTATGGCATCCTTCTTTTGACAGTGGCGGAACCCGCAGTTGCTGAGTGCCTTCACGATAAAGAAAAACCTTGCGCTCGGTAAGGTTAACTGATTAACGTTGTAACTGGCGACGCCACTTCTGCCTACGAAATAAATAAATATGGATTCTAAATTAGCTGTTATGCAACAATGCAATTGTACTACGATATTTGTAATGGAAAGTTGTTTAGTTCAAAAAGAATGGCGCTAACACAAGAGTGAGATGGAGTTCACGTAATAATTTGAACATTATTACTTTCAATGTGTTCCAGTAAAGCTATACGGCAGCTGTAGGTGCGGCTCCTTGAAGTAACACACTAATTCAAATGGTCATAACTGAAGGCGCCCTACTGTTTTATGTGAGTATGCAGTTAGAATAATATGTACTCTTCAATACTTCTCTGACATTGTATGCAGTTACCCTTACCTCAAATAAAAAACTGATGTTCGCGTTATAATTTATACATAAAGTTTACCACGTAAATACGAGTAATTATCAGATGAAAGTATTGTGTGGTGTGCTATTTACACTGGTAAAACGCTAGTATGAAGTTTAACGAGTCAAGTGAAGACCACAAACTTCGTTTACTGGAGTCTTAAAAACAGTTTGGACTTCTTTTTTTTTTTTTACATCGATTGTGCCCGACAAAATAACACAGTTGTGAGCGTCGCACCTCGGTCTTGGCTTCTCTTGATGCAAGACTAATTTTGTGACAATGGAAAGAAGCAGCATGTCCACAAGTGCCTGTATTCTTGTTCGTTTTCTTCACCAAAAACGCTAAGCCTGTTGCCGACGTTTGTACTCTGCCATTACGAAACGTCTAACCAGCACTACAGTGAACCCTTACCCAGACAGCATTACCGCCTGGCGACTCAATCACTGCTCTGTCGTACAGGGATAGCCGAACGACATCAGAACAGCTGCTGCTTTTAAGCGGCATTAGTGTCGTCATCGCTATAAGAAAGAATGAGCCGGCAAATAGAAGGCACCTAAAAGAAACGCCGGAAATTGCGCCATTCAGTAGAGCGCGCAAGAAAAAACAATAGCGTCGCTGTGACTTGACAAAAATGCAGACAGCCAACCAGCGTAAACTGTCGCCATGCTGAGTATAGGAAAACAAGGCAGAAGGCGAACAAATTCAGCGAGCGCGCCATCGGGCAACCTAGGGCTTTCATCGGGCAAACAAAGTTGTGCTGCGGGCGCTTTCAGTGCTTGCGCGCTAACTCACGCACACACTCGGACAAACAATTGCAGGAGCAGCACGCGTGCAGGTGTAGCACAGTACAAGTGCGGGAACACGTTGTAGTCGGCCATTGGCGCGGATGACTCGGGAGGCCTTTACTCCAACTTGGCACTCAAGCAGCTCCAGGCTCGAGATGTGCGTGCAGAACTGTCGTCGAATCCATCCGTGAAGCGGAACTTTCTCCCCGAAGTGGTGCGAACAGTGTCGCGCCGGATATTGCCGCCCCGAAGCTGCCGCTGAGAGCGTGGTACCGGTTCCTTGCTTTAGACCCCCCCCCCCCCCCCCCCCCCCCCCCCCCCCCCCCGCTTCCCACTTCCTCCAAGTCGACAAGCGGTCCCGGCAGAGAGATCTAGGCTCCACCGAAGAGCTCTCGGATAGCGAGTGGCAATCCTTTACCGCCGCTGCGTCCCTCCTGGGCTGCGCTTCGAGTGGCTCTTCTGTCACGAGAAATGCGTGTTGATTCACAGACGATTTAGTGTAGCGCATCGTTTCCTCTAGAGGCGGCAGCAAGATGTTTCGCAGAACGTGGTGCAACGAAGCACTGGCGCACTGCTTTCGCGCGAGTGGTCTGTACTTTGTGCTTTTCATAGCTGCTTCGTAAAACAAGTTCCGACCAAACAGGCGCCCCTTGATCGCCACTCTATACAATGGGAAACCAAGACAGCAGAAGCGTCGGCGCTCGAATCGTTGGGCACGAACTGAACAAGGCAGGCAGGAACGCTTGTTGTTTAACTGCAGTATTGTAAATTTGCACTGTGTATGTTGTTTCGTATATATGCGGGAGGAGTGGGGTAGGTACGAGTGTGAGTGGGACGTATATATACGTTTCGAGTTCCCTACCCTGCCTGACCATGAAATAAAGGCTAGCCAGATGCCGCACGCGGAAGGCGCAGTATAACACGGCTAGCCTGGCTTCACAACACGATATTTTAGCAACTTACGGAAGGAGTGAAAGCAAAAATCGAGCTACGCATTCAGCTCCAAAGAAAGACGACAAGAAAGAGCATCGAACTTTGTATACGAAAGCAGACTAAAGTGTTCGGCTTTTGTGCGAGGATAACAGACTGCGCCGCGGTCGGTCTCGACGAGTGCCCTGCATCCGAGGGAGAGACGCGCACACCCACCAAGCTGCAACTGCACGCGCAACGTTCGACACGCATTCCCAAGAAGACGCACACAGCGTAAGGATAAAGGCTGCACCAGCGCCTGCCTCTACGTCCCTCCGCGTCGACGCAGGCCACTCGTCACCGCCGCGCTAGAAGAGATGCCCGCGTAACTCAGCTTCTCTCAGTGGCGGGTGGTACTTTCCATCCACACTCTCTTGTTTGCCTCGTCTCAAGTGCCCTTCTCCCATCCGCTTCTCTAGCACCGGGCACTCCTCCCACGCACGCTCCGACCCGTTCTCAGTCTCCAACCCGTACATTGTCAATCCCAGGCGGCGACGCCGCCTAACCGAATCAGAGCGGCGACGGCGGCGACGACGTTCCCCTCCCATACGTGCACGGGCCGTCGCTCGCTTTGCCTCGATCGCCGCGCTGCCGACTAAGGGCCCCCCGTATCCAGATTTTTATCTGCGCCGGCCTCTTTCCGCTCGCTCGCTCGCCGCCACTGTCGCCCCGCGTCTTCGGCGTGAGCCACCGTCGTCGTCGTCGTCGTCGTCGGAGAAGCGGCTGCCCTGCCGGGGACGTTAACGCAGGCCGCAACGAGGTTAGCGCGCATTTGCGCCAGCTCCAGGCAGACGCAAGCGAACGAACGACGCGCCCGAGAATTACGGCGCCATGGGGAAGCGGGGAAGGAACGTCTCAAGTAGAGAGAATCAGCCCCGGCTGCGTGATGGCGCACGAAACGACACTACAAGGGAAAAAAAAGGAAAAGGCGTACGCGGCTAGGATTGTGTGGTGGCAGCTGCGTTTGTCGCGCGGACGTTTTCGGTATACGACTGCATGCGTATGCAGCGCGTAAGCGCATATCATCTTAGAGAAAAATAAAACCAGCACTGCACGCTGCTCGAATTCTTTCGTCGCGCAATTTTCACTGCTACAAAGCGGGTGTGTGCGCACGAAACAGTTTTCATGGAAGGTTCGTTCGTCCAGTGCGAAATATCCTACCTCGCTTAAAAAGAACACGGGGAATGTGCAACGTGCGCGGGGTCATATCCTTTCACTCCAGAGTGAAAGCAGGCCACCAATATATGTGCATGGAAAGAGCCGCGATGAGTATCCAAATATTTCTGGCCTTTATTTCGAGTGATGACAACTTAAGGAACGCACGGCGTGTGTTGTGCCCACACTTAGCTCTTGTTAACGGTGACCTTTTCGTGTTTCGAGTGCAGCGGAACCGACATGACGATAAGCGAGACAGTTCGGCGGGAGCTTGTTCTTTTACTCTCACTGTGTCAACTATTTCGCTTTTGAAATAACCCTGCAATGAAGCCAAAAGAACCACACGGTTGACGTGTCCAAACGTTTTATGCATTTACAATTACAACATTCGCAACATTGGATAAGACAGAGTTTATTCAATATTTTCTGCACAGAAATTTCTTTTTCGTGTTATGAAATGTGATACGGAAAGTGCGTTCTGCTTTCCAAAGAATGATTGCACCTGTACCGGGAGACATCCTGTCAAATAATGCACTAACAAGTGCTTGACCACCTTCCCTTCCTCTTCACATTGAAGCCGCCTTGTGCCTGTCTCATGAAGTGTCATCGCTGCCGCGATTGCCAGCTTCCCTCCCCATTTCTGTTCCCTCCGCCTCAGCAGTACGGGTTAGCAGTGTACTCAGGCCGCGCTCTTTGCCTGCATGGCTTATGAACGCTTTTTTTTTTTTTAAGGCAGAGAGGGTCTTTGATGAAAACTGGAGAGGTTTCCCTGGCGGCGCACCTAGCGAGATAATGCAGGCGAGTCCAATGATAAGTGGAATGTTGGACACAGGACATACTGGACACGCATACCACATGCAAGACATACAAAATAAAACGTGCCGAACCAAACGATATCATTGACGCCACTGTGTTGGCGAAAAGCGCCTTCGAAGCGCTGAATGCACTGCAGACATTCAGCCACACAGGGACACATGAGTCCATGGCCCAAGCGCGTTTCGTAGTTCAAGATGCGATCAATGAGGTATACATTCATTGGGAACGTTAGGACGGCCCGTTGGAGCGTGAAGAGGCTGCAATAGGCGATTAAATATGTCTTGTTCTCTCGCGCATTGCACGCACGGCTCAGTGGTGATCCTATACGCTTGTACGCGTATACTGTATTGTACGCGTATACTGTATTGACAATGTTCAGTCTAATATACTGGGTAGACATCCATTATCAGTCCTATCGAGGATACACATTATGCGAAAATTGCGCATTGAGTTGCAAGTGCGAAGAGGTGTGTATCGCTGCTCTTAATTGGTACAGATAACTCACTTCGAGCGCACGCAAGAGAAGACACTATAGTTTAACCATATCATTCCTAGTAAAATGCATCAGAATTTTCACTAAGGAGTTGCCATGTGCTGAATAAGCAGTGCGTTCAACGCGTCCATTGCTCACTATACCGCAGTGAGAGGGCAGCCACTGTAGTACAACGCTGTGCAACAGCCCACAGGCCCTGGTGTGCAGACAGTTCATTTTGCTGAAAAGCTGATCGTTGGCACGTGGTGACTTCAAGGGAAAATATGGATGCACTTGAGTCAATAAACATGACCCAGGCGCTGGCTGGCTGGTTTAGGATGTAGTTGAAGAGCTTCACGCAGTGTGGTCAGCTATGTGGCAGTGCTGGAGATATTATGGCTGAGATTAGCTGAGATGAACTGCGTACATCTGGATGGGGAACCCGGAGATCTACAACAGACGAAAACAGGGTTGTAGATATGACGCCGTTGTCGATAGTAAGACTAGACATGCTGACATGCACGAAATATTTCAATGCCAGCGCAGGAGTTGTTGGTTTGCTCTTTATCCCTGGAACAATCGTAGTGATTGTTCTGGTAATGACCTTCCAAGGGCACAGAAGGGCGCTGGTATCGAGGCGGGAGTATATATGTCGATTATGTCAGGAATGTGTGTGCCAGTAAGAGAGTTGCGGGACACTGGCGACGCATACCACACGAGAACGAATTATCTAGCAAGTATTCATAAGCCGTCTCTGATTTTTATTTCGCGGTTTAAATCAGCCCTAAGCTCTGCGATGAAGCTCTGTTACATCTCAAGAGAGTGTTCGTAAGCAGTGTTTAGATGGACGTGCGGAAATTCCTTGAGGAGTTACTGACTCTCGTGTCTGCGTGAAACTCCAGTAGGGTAGCTCACTCTGATAAGATAATTGTTAGCAGCGTACGATTTTGCCTTGACTCCTTCCTTCTGGGCTGACATGTACTTGTGGCCCCCTATATTAAATTTGCTGAAAGTAAGTGGCCCTCAAGTTACTACTATTCTCGTATGATCACTTTGATCTCACCTGTGAGCGCTTTTTATTTAAAAAATGGCCATTATGGACGCCTTTCTTGCTGTTTTAGTTATTATTAGTTATTACAGTTAGCACGAGTCAAGTCATAGGTTCGGTTTGAGCGGTGAATTCAATTTTATGCGTAAGTGTCAAATGACCCATTGAGCGAAATGCAGCTCCACTAACGTGAAACCTGGGGAGGCGCGGAGTATGCAGTGATGCACCGCTAATGGGCTCATACTGCCTTAAGCAATGGCTCATAACCCCGTAAACGACGGCCTCGCCATTACGACGACAGAACAGAAGTGAAATTCTACGCTGGAATGATGAGCGGCAACGCAGCCAGCTGTGGAAGACGACGACGAACGCGGGAACAGTGGCACGTGCCGAGCGCGGGCACGAGCCGCTTGCTTACCGTGACTACGATGACGACGACGACAGGAGACGCCGACAGCCCCGGGCGCATAAGGTGCTTCGCACCTAAAACGCCATCTGCTTTATAGGCGCACTGCACTAAACGGCGGTATTTCTTTGATTGAACGTCTTGATATATGCAGTCAGTGGTAAACGTCAGACTCGCGATTGCTGTAAATCACTCTAGTGTAAAAGTGGACACCAAAGACAAAGCTTCTCTGTAAGTAAATAATAATAATAATAATAATAATAATAATAATAATAATAATAATAATAATAATAATAATAATAATAATAATAATAATAATAATAATAATAATAATAATAATAATAATAATAATAATAAAAGAAGAGAACTAAAACAACGCTGACGGGTACATAACGCAGAGAACTACGCACGTGAAAGCCGCGTAGGGTCTGACTTGCACTGCCACGTGTTCGAGAGCACACAAGATGCTTCGTCAAAGAGGGCCTGGCAAGTTGTTAAAGAATCTATGAAGTATATCCCCGATTCCCACTGTGAGCGTTCGATTAGAATGCGATACCGCCCTTTTAAGTTCGCTTCGCACGAAAACCTATTTAGAAAATTTTACAACTCCTTTCTGCCCTTGAACCTGGCCGTCTAAAAAGTCGCAACTGGCTTCTAAGACTACGACGACGTAGTAAGCTGCTCGCCACCGGTGATGGCGAGAAGGGGCCTTGCACCGTTGCGTCAGCATTTTAACGCGACAGGGCCCCGTGTCGCAGAAATCCGGCGTCGGCGTAAGCATCGGCGTCTGGCGGAAATAATCATGCCGAGACGCATCATCCCGAACCACCCCGACCGGGCGGGCCCTTAGCGTGGCGCAAGGCGTTAGTGAACACAAATTGAATTTCTCAAAGTAAAATCCGTAAGAAAAATTGTGAAGTACGACTTAACCACAACATACAGACGTGATAGCGTCGGATTGTAATACGAGAAAAAAGCCTGATAATCAGCCAGGGATCTTTGAATGCTATCGCGTTCCACTCTTTAAGGCGAAGCTTCAGCGTCTTCCACTTCTGATGGTGTTTCGCTGTACTTTGGTTCTAGGCAACATTGAGGGTAATGTTGAAAACCGAGCGTTTCTAACTTTTGATCGAGTACCCATGTTGCAGAAAATACGGAGTCGGAGTCGGCGTCAACGGCGTCCAATAACGCTATCGCGTTCCACTCTTAAAGGCGAAGCTTAAGCGTACTCAAAGTTTTTTAAATGCCAGACGAGCGAGACGATGGCGGCGGACAGCCGAAAAATGCCTGCAGCGCGGGCGAGCGCGCAACGAGGCGGCATGAGCCAGTGCGCACTGCTGGCTTGCGAAGGACGCGTACGAAGAAGATGAGGGGAAGAACGGGGGCTGGGATATGGGGTCTCTCCACGGGCTGCCATATTTCCTAATAAAGCGTGCTGGCACGCTGGCTCAGCGCCGCCCCCCCCCCCCCCCCTCTCCTTTCACGCTTGCAGGGGGTCCCCGGTAAAGTCCAATCATCTTTCTCCTATGGCCTTCTGTGCTTACTGCATTTTTTTTTGCTTTCACTTTGATTGTACTTTAGTCTGCTCTGCCTGTAATGTTTTATTTCTTCTTTCGACTGCAGCCTGCTCCGTACACCGTCATAATCCCGGTATATCAAAATATAGGGAGATTACGGAGTCATCGTATGGGGCAATAGGAAGAAATGATGCGATGGAGGACGCGTGTAAATATCTAGAGATAACAGCGAGACGAAGTGGTTATGAGAGCGAAATTTAGTATTCTAAATAGAAAACGAAAATAATAATGAATGCAATAATTCGCCGCAGCAGTGCAGAGAGCAGAAGGGTGAGAAGAAAGAAAAACGAATTCTCTTGTTGGTAGGTGTTCGATGGTATATATAGAGTGCGCCGTTTCTATAACTCGCACATTCGCACACGCCCTCCTTGCCTTTGCTTTTTTAGCCAATCAGTGACCTTGTCAGCCGGGTCGGCCGTCATTATTATGGGAGTCATATTCCGGCTCGTCATGTCACCCATCACTCGGTTGGGAGAAAACAACGTCATGCACCGTAGCAGGCAATCGGGAGCGGTAAAGAGAAACCAGGACACGGGTTGGAGCCAAGTCAAACAGACCAAGAAAATCAATAAAGGGCAGAATATCCTGCCATACAAGCGTGACAACTGCTAGGATACTCAGATTTTGCCCTATCACCTATGGCCGTCGTGCGAAAGGACGTCTGGCGAGGTTAGATGACAGGAGTTATTCCCTGGCCATGTGACTACAGGCACGCTTGTCTTTAAGACTAAGTGTCTGCATATTCTTGCCGTCTTTTTCTCTTACTTTCTCTTTATTCGCAAGAATCTGAGCTTTTTTATGACAATGAGGCACTTATCCACCATTCACATCTATCCTTGCTTGGGGCTGGTAGGTGGCAAGTGTGGTTGTCGCTGCCGAGTTCGAACCCTGTAGGTTATCACTTGTTTATCCTTCTTTTTTTCCGGGACCCGCTTTGCGCCCACCAACAACTCAAAAGTTATGTCTCAGTGCAAGGCGCGCTTGCAGGCATCGAAACTTTCTCGAATATTATCATTCATTTTTTTTTCGCCTGTCTGTGTTGTCGGCAATCCTTGTATAATCATGTTGCATACGCGACGTGAATAGGTGTTCGTCCAGTACATTCCTGTCCTTTCATGTCCCGCCTTTGGCAGTGTCTTATTCTTCCGCACCACGACAACCTGACAATATACAGGTATCGCAGAGAGAACAAAGGGTAGGGATATTAACCAGATAATAGTCTGCCTGAAATACTCACTATATAGGAAAGTAGAGTAAATGTGCATTGAAAGACAGAGACCAGGCCAACCTGTAGTCAGTCATATTAGCGCGTAAAAAAATACATTCGGGGGTTTTCCGTACGAATACCAAGGTATGATTATGAACGAGAAGAGAAAGGTAACCGAGGGGCCCGATTTTTATTAATCATGTCATAAGAAGCCAACAAACATGACACCAAGGACAACAAGGGGAAATTACTTGTACTTTTTACTAATTGAACTAAAGAAATGATAAATTAATGGAAATAAAAACGGATGAAAAAACAACTGTCCGCAGGTGTGGAACGAACCCACGTCTTCGCATTACGCGTGCGATGCTCTCACCATTGAGCTACCGCGGAGCCGTTTTCCCATCCACTTTCTGGGATATTTATGTTTTTACAACTAGAACTAACCCTGGGATTGTTAGCCAGCGCCACCACTCACAAAACCTTGTCCTTGGTGTCATGTTTGCTGGCTTCTTATGATAAGGTATGATTACGAGGCACGCAGTAGTGGGGGACTCCGCATTAATTTAGACGACTTTGGGTTATTTCAAGTGCACCCAATGCATAGTGTACGGGCGTCATTGCATTTCGTCGCAATCTAAATGTGGCCGCCGCGGCCGGGATTCGATCCCGCGACCTCGTGCTTAGCAGCCCCACGCCAAAGCCTATGCGCCACCACGGCGGGTATTAGCGCGTGGGCAGCGCTTATTTGTAGTGACGCAGAACCAAATGACAGATTCCCCATTGGTTGCCACCGAGGGAATTCATTTCGATGCCAGCATTCCCGGGTTACGCTTCAAGCACTTCACACCTTCTTCGGTGAAATGCTCCTTGATTTTCGAGCACCTAGATGCACCTTATGGAGAAAACCTACAAGTTTACATGGACGATTTCTCACTGTAGCTGAAGTCAGCTGCGCATCTGCAGATTAGATCCCTCCTCTTGATGCCGCATGGTCTGTCTATTTAGACAGCCCAGTCCGCTCAACCACTGCGGATAGTTCCTTATATTGCAGCTTCGCAAAGCAAACTCGGGCAGCGTGCCGCAGGAAACGTTGTCGTGTTATCGAAACGGAGGCCTGCACTTCAACGTGGCGAAACTCCTATAATATTTTTTGTAAAAAATCACTGCATTTACTCGAAGATTCGAGAAGCAGGGATACAAGATCGTCTTTGAGTGGATAATTTTCTGTGTTGGTATCCCTGGGAAAGAAAGAACGAATGCTCCTGCAAAATAAGCAATCTCAATACCACAAACAATCGCAGCACCGTCCAGCAACCAGTTCTCTAGGAAACCTATATTCTGCCACTTTTGGTTATTTTGGCCACTGCCAGATAAGCCCTATGTTGTGAAGGGTCTTAATCGACTTGGAAGTCACCTTAATTCATGTATTACGCCCAGTAAGGGCCTACATTCCATCATGGGCGCTCCGAACCGTGCCAGCCATTATACGCACATTTCATTTGGTCCCCATCGCTTCAATGCCGAAAAGAATACTTTGTTGGTCAACTTGAAACGAAGGAAGCTTTCCACATGCTTGCGTGCGACAGGTAGTGTTGCGCGAAGGACTCCAAATAGTGCGAAAGTATAGGGCCCGGGAACTTTACAGGACACTGAACTGGTGTAAACATGGTAACATGATTCTGAACCGCAGAAAGAAACGTACGGTGCAGAAATTGCCAGCCTAGACAGCAGTGTTGCCAAGTTTGGCTATGTATAGCCAAATTGGGCTACAGGAAAAAAATTTTGGCGTCGACATGGACGAGTTGGCTATGTGGCTATATTTGGGCTACTGAAAATCTGCGACTTGGCTTTGTTTGGGCTATAAGTGGCGCCCTAATCCACGCTCTAAAGTTTGCTTTGATCGGGTAGAAGCAAATATCGAAGGTTTTGTTTTAGCTGGCTAAGCCGGCAGAGCGGTTGTGCATGTGTGCGTGCGCGAAATGACCGCCCCTTCCCTTCCTTCTCTGCGCCGTTGTCTGAGCCGGTGGCTTTGATCTTTGATGCACTTAAACTTACACCCTCTTGACCGTTATTCACCCGATCCCCGGGCATGGGGATGAACCTGGGAGCAGTGGGTTTTTCACAGTACACTGTACTAACATGGGTATGCTCAGGAAGGGAGAGCAATAACATAGGGTCGGGGCCGTCGGGCTTTCGGGGCGCCGACATGAATGAATGGAAGCACGGGTGGATGACACGCCCCAGTGTGTTCATGGCCATGTCTTGATTCTGGATGAAGTATCGCGCCGGGCACAGCTTTCGGCCTACTCCACGTATCTCGCGCGAAGCTTTACATCCATTTTCCTTCACCTGCTAGATGAATTTTTATTCGTGCTTACATTCGAGATTCATTTCGATAGGTTGGACGGAAGATCGGACCCTCCTCAGAGAGGAGAATCCAAACATGGGGAAGTGGGCCAAGTATGCAAGAACGTATAAAAAATAATTGAAGCAAGACCACGAGCCAAAGGTGGGTTCTGGTGCTTTTACTTCTAGATGGTTTGCCCGTTATGTCACGGATGCAGATATTCATTTTGATAATATTGAAACATGTTTGCCACGATGACATCAGTGCACCACGTCACATGAACTTCACCCACCGTGTTAGCTTAGCAGGTGAGGTGTCGCGCTGCTGGCTGGAGGACGCGGGTTTGATTCCCGGCCACGACGGCCGCATTTCGATCAAGGCGAAATGCAGGAACACCCGTGTACTAAGATTTAGGTGTACGTTAAAGAAACAGAGGTGGCCAAAATTAGTCCGTTGTCCTCCACTGCGTCATGCCATATCGTGGTTTTGGCACGTAAAACTCCAGCAATTATTAGAGAGTTTTAGAATAGGAGCCTGGAACTTTTGGGGGCCCCAAAGAAATAGCGTCGAAGCCACTGCGCATGCGCAAGACGCAAACTGTGCTTGGATTTTACGTCAGGCACGTCAGGCACAGAGAGCGAGTGGAATCTGTTGTCTGACACTTTATTTTAACGCACGTTCTTGCCGTGCTAGAGACCTAAGCTGGCGGCCAGGTTGATGTAAATGAGCAGTGTATAGATCATGTACCAGACACCCGGGCCAAGCTAATTAAAAAAAGTGAAAACAAGATAGGACGATGAGACAAATAACACGGGATATCATAGTGCGAAAGACTTGTTTTAGCTCGTAAAAAAGAAGCCGTGAGCACGTCGCAGATAGCTGGAGAGCTGAACTTTTACGCCGTAGGCAGAGATGACGTGAGAGATCGATGATGGTAAACATTATTTTGTGTTCACAATAGCTAAAAAGCAGAGTTTGTAGTTAATATTATTACTGTAAATAACTGTAAATAACTAAAAATAATAACTTAGTGCTATCTGTCATAAAAGAAAAGCACTGATTTCGCCCTCTGCAGCGATTCGCTGGAACTTAAGAGCTTCCGGGCCCAACAAAAAAATGTTCTGTGCAAGCATGACGTCGCTGATTTTGATGTCAAGGGCCGACCGTAATGGCGGCACGGACATTTTGTTACACCGGTTTGTGCAACAAAAAAAGGATTGCCGTTGTCGAATGTGAAAATGTATACACAAATAAAACTGCAAATAATAATGGCTATATTTGGCTACGAAATTTTTTTGCACTTTTTTGTGTTTGGCTACATTTGCGCTACAACTTCTCTAGCTTTTGGCTACGCCGCCTCGTCGTAATTAGCAACACTGCTAGACAGCCAGGTTAACCCCACCTGCAACAAACACTTTCACAAAACTACTAACCACCAATTGCTTATCAAACAAAAGCGTTTGAGCATACAATTATGAAAGAAAAAAGAACACGTTGTGTAGTCGTTAGCGCGAAGAAATATTTCGCGGAACACCTCAGTACAGGTGGGCTCATAACTATAGCCCCGCGAGCACCTGTTGCTAAAGGCTGATTCACACTACGCCGACACGACAACGATTTTGGTCTGCCGACTGATGACGACAGTAGTTTACAGGACGGAAAACGCTGTGACCAACGGTTTAAAAGATGGAAAACGCTGTCGCCAACAGTCGGCAGACCAAAGTTGGTGCCGCGTCGGCCTAGTGTGAATCAGCCTTAACGGTAAGCTACTAATTTCGCTAACGTGCTAAAACTGAACAAATAAAAATAAATGAAAATACGCATCCAGTGTAAGGCAGCAGATGGATTGGGGGAAAATTGGCCCAGCGGCATACAAATCCTGCTTACGTACTTCAGAAACAGAACGAAACTATCGTTCATAATTGAGTTTCCCGGTATTAACATCTCTTGCATGGCTATTTACAATGCTCCCTCGTGGATTAGCCCTCTTAACTGTCCCATGGGAGAATGCATGATGTCGCAATTTTACTCACTTAGCCATAGCGCCCACGTGCCCAATTTTCATCGGCAAGCACACGCACCAGAATACGCACACGCGCACGCAAACTCGCACTGTTTTGTTCTGTTGTGTCACTTCCCCCCCCTAACCCCCGAACTCCGTTATTGCTCATGAAAATGTCTTGCTTTCTGTCGCGATCTCTTTTGCATCATCTTGTATGAGGGTAATGTGTTGCAGAGACACCCCAACCACGACAAATACAAGAGGAAACACACAGCTTAAAGACCTCATCTACCTCCTAAGGCGTACAATCTTAGCACAGGAGAGCCGGCAGCCCCCGGTGATTTCTCGTTAGTGTTCCCGTCGAGCGCGCTCGCGATGGTGTTGGTACACAGCTTCTCGCTACGAATAACGACTGCATGAGCTGGTAATATTTCCTGATCTCGTTTCTTCGTTTTTACAGCCAGCGCATACGTTACGCAGACTCCCGTGTAAACAGTGCGCCTCGCTTGTTGCCGCAGTGCGCCCAGCATGCAGCAGGCTGGCGCGAGGCGGCTGTTGGGGCAGAGTTTTATTTATAAACGTGCGTCAGCCACCGCGCCTCGTGCGCCAACTCCGAAGGAATTATGACGCGAAACGATGGGCCGTTATCTTAAATCTCGAAAAGCCTCAGCACTGATGCAAGCTAGGGCGGACGATATGCGAGCACTCGCGCAAGAAATGCACTTAGCGCGTTCCCTTCGTCGTGCACCTGTCATGAGTGTATATAAGCCTCGGACAACGGGCCAAGTA
Source organism: Dermacentor silvarum (assembly GCF_013339745.2). NCBI lineage: Eukaryota > Metazoa > Arthropoda > Arachnida > Ixodida > Ixodidae > Dermacentor > Dermacentor silvarum. The sequence continues at coordinate 88,034,373 of NC_051157.2, forward strand.
TTTCCTTCGTTACTTCTTTTCTTGTTCGAACTTCCTTTATTTTCTTCTTTTTTCCTGAGCATGCACAATAGACTGAACTGCGCACTGGAATGGTCTTTCTCGCAAAAAGGTCCCGCACGTTCCAAGCCAAGCGCTACGCTTGGACGGGATCAAGCGCTGAGAGCGGGCCGCATTTTACGCAGAGTATGTGCCGAGCCCGAGTGCACGAAAATCGAGCGTGCCCGCTAGCTTGCTGGGAGCTGCTGTGCCAGGTCTGCGGGGCGCAAATATTTTTGAGCCTATGAGCACGTCCTCTTGGTGCCCGCTGCATGACCACTGCTGTTTACGGCACGAACCAAGAAACACATGGGAGCAGCAACTTCTCTTCTAGGACAGCGAGAATGGCAGACAATTGGAGGCATTTCACGACGCAATTTATTCAAGCATGCTACAGTTTCTATCACCTAGGTTGAGTACCATAGTGGTAATATTACGTCGTGGTACACATCCTCTCAACGATTCTCACTGTTGTCTTATCAATGGCGGCGAAAAAACAATCCATGGTTCAGTTTTGAGGTACCAATTTACACGAGCACGCGACGGGCCCGTTTCGACAAACGCAGACAAATTTACAGTTGCTTTAGCACTGTATGGCCCGGCAGCTTGTGCGTCACAACATTCTTTCAATCAATGAAGGTTGTTGGCTATGGTGAGCCTCGATATTGATGCCATGCTGAATCAACGGAGCCATGTAGTCACGTTGTCTGACTCGGAATGCGGGATATATTGCCGGTGAGTTCAAGAGCTGATGCCGAATAGCTAATAACATTCGGTGAATTAGTTCGGTGCTACTTTATGAGAAGGAAATTTACACAATAAAAATGGGTTGTAGAGCATACGGCAAGCATCACCACACCATGACCGGCCGCTTACCGCGATCGCTAAAAGTAAAAGTGCACAATCATAGCAGTCTAACAAAGAAGGCTAACAAAGAAGTTCGAGAAGAAGAGTACGCAACGAGCGATGGAGTGAAAAATGTTAGGCGTAACGTTAAGAGAAAGGAAGATGGCGGCGTGGGTTAGAGAGAAAACGGGGTTAGTTGATATTCCAGTTGACATTAAGATGAAAACTTAGAGCTGGACAGGCCATGTAACGTGTAGCGCGGATAATCGGTTGACCATTAGAGTTACGGAACGGGTGCCAAGAGAAAGGAAGCACAGTCGAGGTCGGCAGAAAATTAGGTGGTATGATGAAATTGGGAAATTTACAGGCATAAGATGAGATCAGATGGCTCTAGACAGGGGTAATTAGAGATCTCAAGGAAGAGCATTCGTCCTGCAGTGGACATAAATAGACTGATGGTGATGGTGGCTTTATGATACTCTTGCCTTACTCAGCTGCGCCTCCTAGGCGGCTTTCCATATTAGTTCAGTCTGGCGGTGTTTTTGACGACGCTTTAGAATACGCGGTATCGAGGCCCCGCGAGCGACTTCGGCCCATCAGTGCTTCTATTCCTTACTACATCAGTACATCTGGTGTCATTCTCTTTTATACAAGCATCTTCATTGTCTCCGGTCTACGGCAGAGATAATGGCAGAGATAAGGCTGACCAACACTGGTTCTAAGAGCGACTACTTTTGTTTTCTCCCGCACTTGCAAGTGCATTAGACGTCTCAGCCATATAATATGTTACCCACAAGCTAGTTTGCAGGCTCCGAAGCATATGGTTTACTTAGGCGGCAACGAAAGGTCAACTTAGTACAAACCATCAGCTCGGTGAGTAACCATGGTTGCAAATATTTAGCTACGCCTCCTGCCTTTTATTCTTATAATAGTCACCATCTTTACTTTGTTTCTTTGAAATCATTCGCTTGGGCCTTATCTGTCCCCACGTAGGTTGTTTTATGTTCTGGAAATGAAAGGTACCAGAAAGACAGGAGGCTGATTCGGAAAACAACTATTTGTTTCAATCTAAACCTTCCTTTTCATTTTTTTCTTCTACACATGCTATTCGTGCAAAAATTCAATTTCTCTCAAAAACTGCATTCCTCTCCCTTGTCATGCTTCACCATCTGCGCTTGGCTATGTTATAGTAGCGCCAATAGTGCGAACGCTTCGCAGAACTTCCCTTTACCGCACTGCGACAAACCTGCTGCAACAGGAAGCATCACCACGCCCCACCGGAAACACACACACGCACAGGCATCGCATACGTCTGAGTCCTGGAGCAGTGATCTAGGTCGTTCTGTATGCTATGGTTGTTTTTGGCCTGTCTCGTTTCACTTCATAGCTCGCGCGCATTTTTCTCTAACCATTGATTTGCTGTTCGCTGTACTTTTCAGCCTTAGGGCACTTCCGCGTTCGTTGGATTTGCCTTCTACCAAGCACCACCCCTTCCATTTCTTCTTTCGTTTACCCCCTTTTTTTTTTCTGCCTCGCCATGTCAGCAAATTTCAACCAGTTCTATCGCCATTTCCCATCTTCACCCCTCTGGTACTGCGACGATCACGGCCCGGAGAGCAGATGCGGAACGACTCATTACGGGAGTTAAACTAATGACACCCCGCACAGACAACTGAGGGGAGAACGGCGCTGTTCCGCTGGCCTAACCCTGGTACGCTGGCTTCGCCCCGTGTCCCACAAGCGCGACCCGGGAGCACATCTATACACGCCCTGCGCGCGCGCGCGCTACCCCAGCGGCGACAGGCTTCCGTCCGCTCGGACGAGCCAGATAGCATCGTTGCTCCCGACACTCGGGTTCTGCCCGCGGGGCTCGCAGGGCAGGAAGTGAACACGGAGAGGAGGTAACGGTGGGCGAGGCGGGCGATGTCTCTGCCGACGTATCTATTATCTGGCCCTCGCAGTCGGAACTCCCGGGCCATCCGGCCATGGTGTCCCACCGACGACAGCCCCGTGCGGGCACGGTCCAGAACAGCCAGCGGCACTTTCGCGCTCTGTTTGCTTCGAAGGTCGGCAGAGAGGCTAGCGATGGAACGCCCGTGTTTCTCTCTCTCTCTCTCTATCTGTGTATTTTCTTGCTTGTTTGTTTGTTGTTGTTTTTCGCCACAGATGAGCGATTCGTCTTATTTCCCGAACTTTACTCTTAGTAGTGAACCAACACAACGTTCTGTCAGTTGACGTAGCCAGGCGCCAGGCCCGATGTATCGTGCCGAGCTCTTTAAATGCGTTTCAAACCTCAGACGGGAGGTTCGAATTGATAAATGTCTTCTTCTTCTTCTTTTTGAAATGTCTTTGTACAGATTAACTTGAAAACATTTCTTACCTAAGCAAAACAGAAGATTCGGCGAGTTGGTATAGATTGACTATATTTAGCTGTGAGGGCATTTTGTGTGTCTCCGCCTTCAATACTTGGATTCTGTCTTCTTGCTCTACAGTCAAAAATCATCTTTATAACATTACATATTTATTTTTCGTCTCTGCAGCTATGTGGGTCCCACGTTTCTGCACTGTCAACTTGATCGTGTTGGATTGACGGTCAACTGAGTCGCCGAATGGACGGTCGATTTGCTCAAACATTCCCTTTTTGAGGTCGCTGAGTTGCTGCTCAGTTAGGTTCAGATTTATGACGCAAAAGTATAACCGCCGAGATGAAGTGAGGAGTGGCGATGGCGCACTCAGTCTTTGGAAGGCATTATTTTCCTGTGTAGCACAGTGCTTGAACCATTGCACCTTTGGTCAGCACGTAGACACGAACGCGCGGATCGAGCTACTCTTAAAGTCAACTGATGGTCTTTTTCTCCAAGGGTTGGCCCCTCGTCATCGAAGTTCACCAAAAATATTCATTATTGAACACTTTCCCTAGGTGTCAAGTAGCTGTTATTATTAGTCCGTCTTAAACAAACTAGCATGTAGGTCATGGGTAAGCGATATGAAACCATATGTGCGCTTACCTCCATTTGCGTATTCGAGAGATACTTTTAGCGTTATCCGGATGTTTCCGGGAATTTTTTTCCCTGGTACTACACTTGTTTCAATGTTTCTCCTATAATGAAGACTTCACGGGATTCTCTTAACGTTTACAGACCTCGAATACTAATTCCTGCTGTTCGTAATATTTCATTAAGGGAATCAAATGGTCCCTGGAGTCTGGTGATATTAAAGAAGGCAAATCGCCGAAGAAAAGAATGCTGCAAACGTATATTGGTTGAGCGCAGAATCGCAAGAGGTCGCCACCGGAGATTTTACTTCCATGCACCATCAGCATATATCTAAACGCCAACAGAAAATAACTGATACGACCACCATGCAGTTACACGTAATTAAATGAAGGAGCGGCGCGTATTCGCTCTGTTGTCCGTTTCTAAGCACAGAGTAGTTCCAAGTTTAAGTTTGGCAGGTTCAATTCGGCTTCTTTACAAATGCAGGCGAATCTGTCAACGGAACAACACATGCGAGTACTTTCGGAATAGTTCGCGTTGCAATCTATGCTGATAGTATGTCTTAGAGCACTGCAAGGACCGATTTTTTCAGCCCGGGCCCGTTTTTTACGTAGGGCTGCCCGCCCGACGAAAAGTTTCATGGACCAAAAGGACCCGGGCCAGGCCCGGGCCCGGAAATAATCCACGTTACCCGCCCGGCCCGTCCCGCCACCCCTTTATCCCCGGCCCGGCCCACGGGCCGGGCCGTGCGCAGGCTTTCGGGTAAGCCCGAGCCCGTGCAGTGCTCTAGTATGTCTACTGTGTCGGCTATAACGTAAATTTGTGGTGGTGCACTAGCACTATGCATTAGAATAAATTTTTCTATCGCGCCTTCTATATCTGTGTGTTGTGTTTGCAGAGACTGATTCTTTCCAGCTTGACTTCGGCCTTTCTTGGTGACAAGATGGAAAAACACTAGACATAAGTTGTCCATAATGAATAATACTAAGATATTCGTGATGAATGGAGTGGTTGGTAATGGTCTGCAAACTTTACATCACTGGTACACTGGGTATGCGCTCAAGTCATCCAAGCCGCCACAATGTTTTACATCCACAGCGGTAACAAACCTGCTCGTTATTTCGGTCCTCTTAACTTCAACAACCTCTCTGAAGCTGTAGCTGAGTCAACACGCACCATCCGAGCTTCCATGGTGCGCACATAAGCGTTATAAATATAATGCAACTCTGTACTCCTGCGTCGACGCAGCTGTCGTTTCGTCGTCGTTCTGGGCAACAGCCTCGCAACTCAATGTTGCTCGCAAACTGTTTCTCTCACTGAACCTGAAACTTCATCAAGGCATACCTTTACTCAGTTGGAAACGAAATCGCACTCGCCACTTCGCAAACAAATGCACGGCTGCTATTAAAAGCAGTTTCCTTTGTCGCTGAAACCTGAGCAGTCGCCGGTGTTTAAAAAGGACGACTTTTCAATTGTTACTTCCTCGCGTTGTGAGACTGGCTTCGGTATCAAATTTTGCGGAACAAATCGGCTACGCAGCTCACAGAAGGAATGAAAGAAAGCCCAATGCTGTATTACGCGGACGCTAGGCAATAGTGCGAAGGCACAAGAGAAGAAGGGCTAGGCTGTGGGAGAGCTTGGCGACGAAGCCGCGAAGCGTACGGACGGACTGAAACAAACGGGAGGGCGGCGCAGGCAAATGTAGCGGACCGGGGCTATTGAAAGGCTGCTACCGAAAAGCGGAAAGAGAACCGTCGAGAACGAAACAGAACGAGAGGAGTTTCTTCGCTAATGATGTCGAATCACCGCTGCGCCAAGAGCTGCTGCGGCGACGCGGGAAGGATTGCGTAGCTCGCACTGAGAGCAGCAATTCCCTCCTATTGTCGTCTTTTTCCCTTTACTGCTCGTTTATATTGATATTCGCGTTTCTGTTCTTTTCCATTCAGTTATGTTTGTCTTCTCTCTCTCTCTCTTCGCGATTCTTCATCGCGCACGCCCTCTCGTGGTACTCGACCGCTACTCGTCCTTTTGTTCCTTGCGTTGTGGAAAACTCGCGGCCAGTACCAGCGCCTCAGTGCTTCAAAACGAAACAGCGACCCAGAAATACGTGTGAGCGTACGGAAAATATAATCGGGATGTAGCGTGCAAGGTTTGCAGTCATCCACTGTTCGCTTTTAGTCTCGTGATCAGGATGGGAGAAGAGGCGGTGGGAAGGGGGGGGGGGGGGGGGGGGTTATTCATTTACAGCGATGACAGACGTTTTTTTGCTAACTAGCTCACGCTTTTCCTTGCCCCCTTACACACACACATACACCCACTCCACCACCACCCTCCCGCATCCATAACCAGTAACCCCTTCCCAGGAGAACTCTCGCTTTCTCTGCGTTTTTGAAGTAATTCCTGTGTATTTTCTTCTGTCGGCTTCGTCCTCCTCTTACGCACTTTTATTACCTTTCTCTTTTTTTTTCTAAAGTTAAAACAGAAAATAGGAGCGATAAAGTGAAAGTAGAGAGATGGATGCTCGGGTAATTAAATTCTACTCCCGCCGCCTCGTCCCGTTGTGGTGTCCCCGGCGGCACCACCATTATTTATTGGCCCTCCAACGACGGCGGCGGTGGCAGCGGCTGCTGGTCGAGCCGCCAAGCGATGTGCCTGCTTGCCCGCTTGCCTGCCTGCCTGCCTCTCGCGCGCTGCGGGTGAGCTCAGGGCCGGAACAGCAGGCAAGGGCCGACCTCTTCTTTCTTTCGTGTGCGTTTTTGTTGCTCAACTTTACTCTCTCTAACATATCGCTGCCCACTCCCTCTTTTCTCTAAACTCCACTTCCTCTCTTTATTTCCCCCTCCTTTCTGGCCCTCTAATTTCGATCTTTATTCCTTACAAGCGGTTTTTCTTTTCTCTCGTAGTTGAGGGTTGCGTGGCTTGCTGGCAAATTTTGGGAGAACGAGGGAAAGTAAACAAAATGATAAAAAAAGAAAGGAATCAATAAAAATAAGCCAGCGAGGTCCACTAAGGAGAGTGCGCGGAACCAAAAAAAGAAAAAAAAAAAACCGAGAGAGTGGCGTATGGACGGGGGAAAGGCAGCAGTGGCGCCGGCGCCTTATTGAAGCAGTCGGCCGGCGTCGTCGGTACCCCGTGCTCTCGAGTGAATTACCGCGTTATCCAAAAGTCCTTTTTCATCCTTTGCCGACCGCCGAGCCAAATGCGAAGATAGTGAAGGCCGCAAAGTAAGCGCCGGCGGCTCTCTCCAGCACTGCCACGCGGGGCGCACTCAAGACGGGAGCAAAGGGAATCGGGTGTACGTCTGTCGCAGGGCCTGGTCGCGCTGTGTGATTTACGAAGGCGCGCGAAACGGATCGGTGTTCGACTGCTTCTTTCGCCTTATTTCTCACTGTGCCCACGCTGAACAGTGATTTACAGGGACACCATAGAGATGCACTAAAACAGCTTAGACTGGAGATTTCTTCTTTCAAAAAAATACGTATTTATAGTTAGTTTGGCGACAATAGGTTAATTGTTAGAAGACAACCTTCAACGCTTTTTTTTTAATTTCCCGCTGAAACCCCAACGGCGGTAGGGCAGTGTTGAGTGGTCGTTGATTGGAGCGTGGTCGAGGTGGCCCTGAGCTCGCCAGCAAGGAGCGATTGCACCGGACCATTGCCGTGACTCGAACAATCGTTGCTTTATTTTCACCGCCCAATATACACATTTGGAGGGCGCCACAATCAACTAATTTGAGGCGTGTCTTTTGCGCCTTCTACCCAAGTGTGTCGTCACGGATTTCAAAATACTTTCTCGTATTTGGCCCGTTGTGGCGCCGTAAAAGCCATCGAAACTTAATAACTTCGGTTTTCGTCGTTTTAGAATACAATGTACCCTCTCTTTACTGACAAAAAGTTATCTAGGCTCGAGCCAACGCCTTCTAAATTATATCATATCACGGTGAAATAGTGCGTGAAGTTCAATGGGGTATTGCTACCAGTCTTTCACTGTTGTGCCTTATCTGGCTGACTCAGATTTACCCGACGGTAACAGTGTTTTTTTTTTTTTTTGAAATGTGAAAGGGTAATTTACTAATACAGCTGAACTTAATTCTCTCTTTAGTTTCCTTTTCAGGCACAGCTATTGGTGGTTTATACCGCACCGAGAGTTCATATGCAAATAATGCAGCAAGACGATCATTTCCAGAGTTTCGTTAAAGACGTTAATAAAGCTGGCGACGTGAAAATTCAGTGTTATATACAGGCCTTTTCTAAACTCAAAGAATGTTTTATATGATGTTACGGAGCAGTGGGGCATGTTGTGTCCATGAACAACGAAGACGATTTAGCTAGGAGAGCGCGCGGCTGGTTCGAGCAGCCATCTTGTGTATCCAGCGTTGCTGCAATTGTGTAAATACCTGTAAATACGCCATCGCTACAGTATTTCTGCTCCTGGCATTTCTGCTTCTGCTTACACGGCAGCTTCTGCTTGCACGTTTCCCAGTCCGTAAGCTCATGTTCGCGGTTGTCAAACCACACCTTCGACGTACCTTGCAAGTAGAACATCAAGTTCGCCAGCATTACAGTTGCATCCCACTTGTTGTGTGTACTCACACACTCATACATGGCGATCCAATCTTCCACGTCGACGTTATCGGTTCCGCAGAACGTTCCTGGATCTTTCGGATACGTCACGACAATGGTTGGGGTTGTCGCAGCTGGCGCAGGTCCCGCGTCCTCCGTCATGATGGTAACACCAAAGCGACGATACTAGTGTCATTTTGGAAATTCATTTCAAGTGGATGCGCCTTACGATCTTGCCGGATACAATTCGTCAATTGAACCTATACCTCTACCACGTGATCTGTTTTCGTTGTAGCGACGACCGCTGCGGAGCTCCGTCGTCTCTTGGGAATACCCAGCAACTCCACCAAAATGCCACGGGGCAGAAATAGTGAAGCGATGGTGTATTTACAGGTATTTACACAATTGCAGCAACGCTGGATACACAAGATAGCTGCTCGAACCGGCCGCGCGCTCCCCTAGCTAAATCGTCTTCGTTGTTCATGGACACACCATGCCCCACTGCTCCGTAATAATATAAATGTGCCAGCCAATAATGTTAACTCATTTTTATGACAGCACGTTGGAGACCAACTTTCAATATGAACGTCAGACGTAGTTCAAGAGAATAGACTGGTGGGCTATTTGGTACACTATAGCGCTGTGTCTTCGTTCCTTTCTGTCGTCCTACGTTCTGTCTTGCACTTAACCTCAAGTTAGGTCAGATGGAGCTTGTACTGAGTATACAAGCCCTACAGAGGCCTGATGCGTCGCAGTTTGGTCGGCGGGGCTTGTACTCAATTCAGGAGGTGGTCGCAGGCTATTGGCCTCGAAGACATACCGTGGCGCCATCTGCTGGAATCTTTCCGTGACGTAGAAAGCGTCATCACATGGTACTGGCTGCGAAGTGTTCGGCATTTCGAGTGCTTCAGGCCACGGTTAATTCGGAGTGTTTGCATGATTTAAGCGTTGTGTGGGCGGTGGCTCGGCTCCAGAACAACCTAGCGCGTAGATACCAGTCTGGTGTGTTGGGCAGCAAAGGGTTTTAGCGAGCGAGCAATCTGATGCTTTCATATTGGTTATTCAGTTCGCATGATCTTTCATAGAAGTAGCTATACGCAGTTTTGCCACAATGGCATTACGAAATGGCAAAATGGGGGCGAAATGCAAACACACCCGTGTACTGTGCATTGGGTGCATGTTTGGCGCGCCTCAATCATATCGTGGTTTTGGCACGTAAAATCCAGAATTACTTTTTTTTTCAAAGGGCTACTAAATTGCTGCCTTGGGAATGACACGCGAAAGACACCCTACAATCAAGGCTTCAATCGCACAGCCAGCGAGCTAGCGTTGACGGCGGCAAAGGCGCCAAGACGCGAACGCGAGTCACATCATGTCATTTCATATGTCACAGCGATTGCAGCTCCGGTCTCTCCAGTGGTGGCCCTCGAGCCCAATATTTAGCTTTCCCCACTCTGAGAATGTGCACACGATTTTCCCCACTTGGACAGTACACTACACCGTGAAAAATGTGAAACGTTCATTTGGTGCATTTGGGTCACTCATACACCGACGAAATACACCCGTTCAAATGCATTAATTAATTATAAAAATAAATTGTAGGACTTTACGTGCCATAACCACGATCTGATTATGAGACACGCCGTTGTGGAGGACTCCGGATTAATTTCGACCCCCTGGGGTTCTTTAACGTGACCTGGCGTGGTGGCGTAGTGGCGTAGTCGCATTTCGATAGGGGCGCAATGCAGCAACGCCCGTGTACCATGCATCGGGTTCACGCTATAAAACCTCAAATGGGTAATTTTTTACGCGTAACCGTAGATGGCCCGTCTGTGAAATAGGCGAGGTTATGTTTGAAGCGGCGAAGGAAGCGAGCACTGGAGGAGGAAGGCGCCTGGAGGTCGAGAAGAGAATCGCGCGTTAGCGCCCTTTCCCTTTGTGCTTCGACACCGCGAGGCTCGCTGTGCATGTTCACGGCGTCTCTTTTATTGCGATAGCAATTATATGGACACTCCAAAGCAAATTTCTGCCGTCGGCGTCGCCGTCGTCGTCGCCGTCGCCGTTGCCGTCGCCGTCGCCGTGAGGTTCCGTATGACGTCAACGGAGATGAAATCGTCGCCGTGCGCCGAACGCTGTATGTGCGAGTGAAAGGGCGCGAGGGACGCGTGCTTTCACGAGGAGTGAACACACGGCGGAGAAAACGCGCGTTCTGCGCCGTGCTCCCTTAAGGGCGGCAGAAGTAGGCGTCTCTTTCTTCCTTTACAATCACCATATATGTAGAGCAAACGCGCCTTTTTCCGACACGCGAAAGGCCGTGGGGGGGGGGGGGGGGGGCGACGTTTAGCTGCGGCACCAAGTGCCTATTTATATCAGAGGCTCCGGCAACAGTCACCAACGCCGCACGCATTTTGTGCGAACGCAGGCAAAACGCCGACGGCGTCGACAACAGTTCTGCGTGTTGCCGGTGCTGCTGCATGTCCAAGTTTATACAGCTGATAAAGCTACTATCATTACCCCGTATAGCTCTCTACAAATTTGCTATCGCAATTGATGCTTCCCCTTTCAGGTGAAACTGCGACAACTTTTTTTGCATGTGTATCAAGCACTTGCGCTTTCCCTGTGGCACACCAGGCGTCGCACCGTGAAGATCAATGTAGCGTCCGCGACCGCGTTCGTGCCGTTTCCGTTTGTGCTGCGACGCCGTGGGGCTCGCTGTGTATGTTCGCGGCGTCCTTCCGCCTGCGCGTAACCCGCGTTCACGAGGTGAAACGTCACTGTAACGTTTTTTTATAAACGTGCCAGTCAATAACGTTCACTCATTTTTATGGCAGCACGTCGGAGACAAACACAGAGCGGCACAGCACCTTCTCTAATTCTTCCCCTTTACTGATTGAATTCACGTTCTGTCACTTTTACAGCGTAAGCTGTTATCGGCTCATTCCAGTAGCCGTTTCGGGTCGCGATGGTGCCGCCGCCGGCGGCTCCCGCCGCGTAACCCCTATCGCCGGAAACGCGAAAAAAGTACCCGATTCCCGCCGGGATCGAGCCCACGCCCGCTGCGTGGGGGCTGGATGCTCTACCACTGAGCCACGCAAGCCCTTGCTAACGGGCAGCGGAAACATGCCTTAAATCGCTCTCAAGCACGCAGGGTGAGACGACTCGAGCCTCCGCCAGTATGGTGGCGCCATCTAGGTAAGATGCCTGCAAACGCGGCGTCCGCAGGCGCAGACGACGATATGCGATTCAGACGAGGCACGCAATCAACGTGCTCCCGAGCTGCCGAATCTCCGCCAGTATGGTTGCGCCATCTGGTTAAGGTGCTTGCAAACGCGCCGCGCGAGGCGAACAGACTACCGCGAAGACCCTGTTGTGCGTGGGGCCCAAATTGGAGCTACTCTTGAGCCGCTCCACCAGCTTACGCTGTGACTGTGCTGCGTGTGCCGCGCAGGCCTGTGACTTTTTCGATGACACGGCGTGACTCACGTGATCGTGATTTTGCTACTTACCTTGAGATAGGTTACACTGACAGTTGACTGCCACCAAGACCATAATTTAACCTGCCGAAAATTAGAGCACTCTGTTTTGCGACAAATTGCCTACAACACAAACACAAAAGCCCGCAAATGTGCTTGGCGAGCAGGTCGATGCGTGCCTCCGTACGCTTCCTACACGTTTGACGTCACAGTCGCTATATGCGGCGTTATGTTGTCGATGTTCTATCGGTCTTTCCCTGGATACTCCGGTAATGGACACAGTCGAAGGCGCTTAGGCAAAGTAACAAGTGCCGTTGCCCATTTCGGCTCGAGCCGAACTGGGCAACAACTACGCGACGCGCTTGGCTGGTCTGCGCGGCACTGGAACTGCACTCCGCCAAACTCTCTTTCCTCGGAGGAACTCGCAACGCGCCGTTTGCGTGCGTCCTCTTGTGACTATTTGCGTTCCCTTCGGTTGGGCTTGCGACAGTAATCTAGTCCGCGGAGTGTCCACTTAAAGACCAATATGCGCACTCCTGGGCCGTATATACGCTTGCTTCTCTTGGTTGTATACGGCCCATGTCATTGCAATACGCTGCTTTCCCAGCTGAGGAATGGTAGATGTGCGGTGACAGAGGGCGTACAAGCATACATGGACAAGAGTCGTGGGAAGGCAAGTACTTGGCGCTAAACGCTCGGGCCTTACGTCACGTTGCGCTCTGGAAACTCTTTCCTCAGTTTGAGTGGCTCGCAATCCGTCCCCGCCTTCTTCCCGTCCCAGAGATAAGAGGCACCCTGAGTGAACGTACGGGACAGCCCTTCAGTGCAGGCATTGTTGGCACGCATGGCATGCCGCTCTTTTCTTGGCGACCGCTCTGAGGCAACTGGCGTCCTCGGTGGCCGCGGCCTTGTTGTTGGCGGTGCTTGCATTTCTGCCGACTTGCCGGACGTCGCCCCAAAGCGGTTGTATTATTTTTCCTTTCTTTCTTGAGCAACGCTTCTCACTGCCGTCCTTTCGCAAGCGTGTATACTATGCCTGTACGAAATTCCAAAGCCAACGAGTTACATTCTGAGCATAGTATGAAAGGACTCCACTGGTACGAACTGGCGCTGGCACCAGACACTTCTTACGCGCGGATGCATATCTACGTTACATGGTGCATCGCCTCTGACGAGAAGTTGTAAGGACGGCTGAATTGGACGGACGCTAGAATCTTGCACATGTGCCCACCAGCGATTCCCAACGGGCACGCATGCATTAAAATTCCTGACCGACCGAGCTGGGGTGCTACAGAAGCGAGAAGAACGTGTTTACAGAAGGAAACGGGCGATATGTTCAACCCCCCCCCCCCCCCCTTCATCAATTTTTTCTTTTGCTTTCTCGTTCCAACTGTTCACGTGGTTCCCGCGTTTCGGCGGGTTGTCGTCTATGGTATGTCTGCATTCTCTTATCGTTTGGTGCACTCGCCGAGTCGCGCACGCGGATGGCAAGTAACCAAGCAGGAAGTTCTGCTGCGGGCAAACGTTTGTGCAACTGATAATACGGTAGCGTTGTTAATATGTTTTCGGAACCCCAAAGCTGTTCCCTTTCAGAAGTACTCGGTTCGTGCCTCTGTTAAGATTAACCTCAATGTTCACGAATAGCTTTCATCGGGGACGAAGGAAGGGAATCTTGCGAGCTGTCCTTCGGATAACCGTTCTCTCCTACGTTATGTTAGCTGAGCTTCTAAGGAGTTCCTCCTTGTCGAATGCGTTCCGTGTTCTAGGGAATGCATCCAAGCTTCTCCAACTTTGGCAGGTCACGTTGTGCTTCGACGGGCGTCCTTCCGCTGCAACGACCGATCCTAATTGCCCAACTTTATGCTTACTGATTCCTGCGTTATTGTTTGATGCTGGAACACGTCATCATCACAGCTGTGCCGCACAGCTTTTATTGTTTATTCGTCAGATGAAAAAGCGACTACAAGAGAAACAGACTATATATATTTCCCCGATGTTGTAAACGAGGATAAGGCGCTTCTGTCACTTGGTAAAGCCACATCACGAAGGGCAGGAAGAGCATGTGTGTAGCTAAATGTCTAAATGTCTGGAATGAACATGTTCATGACATAACACTTAAGGCAGGGCGCGCTCTTAATTTCATTAAAAGAAACTTTAAGCATGCACTGCTTTCGGTGAGGCAGTTGCTTCACTTTACCAACGTCCGCCCTATTCTGGAATACGCGTGTAGGTATTCCTGTGCGCTATATGGGAACCCCATACCCAAATACTAATTAACATAATTGAAGCCATTCAAAAAATCGCGGCGCGTTTCGTGTCTAGGAAATATTCTATGCCAAGCAGTATTACTGACATTAAACGTAGCCTGAATTGGGTTGAGCTCACCACACGTCGAAAACACTTTCGCGTCACATTTATTACAAATATTTTACTGAATTGATCAGTCCTCGATAAAGATAAATATCTGCAGTCACCAACTTACTTGTCAAAACGCAACGACCACCCCTTCAAGATAAAAGAAATTTTTGCACGCACATCTACATACCAGCAATCCTTTTTTCCGCGCACTATCATACCATGGAATTCACGGCCCACCGACTTCGTGCGGGCAGAATCAGAGAACACGTTTTCTGATCTTCTGCTTCGGCTTTTGTAGATTGCAGTTTAGCCTATAGATGTATCTTTGTATGCGTCTTCTTTTGATTATTTTATTTTTGCACAAGTGTTATCTATGCCATTTTTACGTGCCATAATTTCTGTGTACGAAAATAATCAGTGTATGTGGCGTCCTGGCTTAGCAGCTTACCAAGTGCTCTTATTGTCTTCCCATATCGTTTGGTTGCATACCTCTAGGGCAGGTTTCACATTCGCTTTACGTTTCTTCACCCGTCATTGAAATGTGTAGATCCCGCGTTTTCTTTCACATGCTAATTCTGTCGACCGTGCTCATTGGACATTTTCTTTTTTAAGACTCACTCGTGTATGTGGTGCATACTTCGTGTGTTTTCATTATGTAATCCCCCCCCCCCTACTGTAATGCCCGGATGGGTGAAATGTAGGTATACTAATAAATAAATAAATAAATCTGCTCTTTTGTTCGTCTATGTAAGTTTTTGTTATAATGCTGTAGCTCTGTTATTCTGGTAATAACTTTTTCAAACTACTATCAATGTATCGTGTATACGCTGCCTCTCCTTAAACACTGTCGTCGTCATCATCATCATCATTATCATCATCATCGTTGAAACGCAGCACTGCGTGGGTCCCCTTACTGTGTCCTGTGTTTCTCGCGTTCGTTTCTGTTTTCAAAAATTCTATACCAACTATCCCAAGTCGCCACTCCACTGCGCTCAAAGGAACAGTAGGTGCTAACCCGGATTGGGAAGCGGAAGTACACTGATTGTAGGTGATCTGAATTAGGATTACAGCAGAAAAATTTATGGTGGCAGCGCCAGACTCGCTGACACTCTCCACGACATATGTTTTCATTACTTTCATGTCTTTTAGAGTAATTTTTTGCTTCAACCAGCTGCAGGCTACAACTAATAGCCCCTATATTTAGCCTACTCATAACCTATGTAACCGACACTGGATATGTAGAAACAAAATTGTGTTGCATCTTATTGATTTATTTTCAATGCATAGTTGGGCATACAGAGGACCAAATAAAAAAAATTGTCGGCCCTTCCACTCCGTGAAGATGGATAATACGCGCAGCTTATCACCATCACAGCATATGGAGGGTATATGTACCTGTTCACAGTGCTAAACGCAGGCACTTTTCCCTTGATTAAAGATTCCTTACATGTACCGCAAACTCTATATTCACCAAGGTCTTCTCCACTAGTAACGTAATGTTCATTCAACACTTCGAAGACATTGTGTCGCTGTTCGTCACTGATGAGGGACAAGTTGTCTAACCACAAACGCTTGCGTTTGATGTCACGAGTTTTCTCGGCGGCGTGGTTAGCAGCATCCGCCCGCCATTGCCGCTTGCGATTCATCAAAATGAAATTGCTTCGAAATTGAATCTGTCCGCAACTTAAAACAATGAATGGCTCATACGTACTCCCTTAAGAAATGGCCCATACCCCCGTAAATGCGGCCTCCCCATTACGACGACGGAAGAGAAGTGAATTCTACGCTGGAATGATGAGTGGCAACGGAGCCAGCTGTAGAAGAAGACGACGACGACGAACTTGCACCGCATGCCTACGATTCGCACCACATGGTAGCGAATTTGACGAGAGCATTACAATCCACTTCTGAATAAATATGCTTACCCTGTCTTTGCATCCCTCGTCTCCCTTATGCATATTTTTAAGTCTTCTAGTAAATAGGCTCTAATACGATACATTCAGCTGTAATTGGAACTGCAATCGCAATTTTAACCTTTTCTATTTATTTTTTCTCAAAGATGAACACAGGTTAATCGTCCCTGCAATTAGCCTCTAAGCCAGTCGCTCAGGAAACCCACGCATGTGATTAACCCCCCCCCCCCTCCCCCTCTTCGGAATGCTCTCAAATCTGAAATAGCGCGAGCATTCTTTTGATCCGACAGCCGGACACTCGTAATGAAAAGCAAGCAGAGATACAGCAATGCTTGGGGGGGGGGGGGGGGGGGGGAGGAACTAATTTCTCATTAGGCGCAGCAGGATCAAGAGGCGCAGCCCCAATTAACGACATCAGCGCTTTCGGCACATAGCAGGAGAGCTTTTTCGGGTTTCTAGCGCCGCTGTGCAAGGCTCAGGAGCCGCGCCTGGACCCTAACTGAACCCTCGCGTTCAGAATGAAGCTTAAAACCGTTAAAGAAGTCATTTTGCGCGAGAAATGAAATGTTACGTTCGGTAGACAGAAACCCGAGAGCTAAATCGCTAGTTTTGAAAACTTTGTCACCATCCTCATTTCTATTTTTTGGACCTATTTGGGCTTAACCGCGCTGTATGTTTCGCGTACCATCGACTTTGCTGATGTGGTCGCTGTTTTTATACACCTTTTACTGTGTTCTCTCTCTCTCTGTCCTATCAGATGATGGTAATATAGGGACATCTTTTCTGTGTTTAAAATAAGAGCCCGACAATGTTTCGAAACACTGATCCGTTCGACTGATTGAAATGCATTCCACTCGTCCGCTATGTGGAACTGGGTTGAATGAATGAAGTAATAAATAATTGAATAATTCATTAAATAATTGTAAGACACCGAGTCTGTTTCGGGAAAACGTACACAGCTTGATGACACGAATAATAAGAAGGGGCAAAGGCTTCTAAAAGTTGCGTATTTATAAAAAAGAATTACGATTACAGTCATTGTAACAGCAAACTTAAGGTTGAAGTTGTCACGGAAGTAAAATAAACATGATCTCACTGATGCGCACCGTATGCCTACGATTCGCACCACAGGGTAGCGAATTTGACGAGAGCATTACTTCCGAATAATACAATCTGATGATTTCGGATATATCATGCAGTCCAGTAGTACCAATGAACGCACGAAATCTGCTCCCAACAATGGCATTGTTTTTTACGTCGGCAAATGTCTTTTTGACGAAAGAGAAAGTAAGCGCGACAACAACCCACGGCCTTGCCCTGGTAGCAGGACAGGAAACACGTCAACTGCATTGCTACTTGATTCGCATGTATAAATAATGCGTAATCGCCGATTCATCGATTCGTTCTCGGCCGCTATCCTATAACCACGCCCGCTGATATCTAGTGTCTGCTTTGAGCAGAACTAACCACAAGATGCTTGGGCAATACAGTGGTCTGGTCAGCGGTGAATGCGTTTGTGAATGTTTAATATCGGCAGATACACGAAGGCACAAGCCGCAAATGGTTGTCATGACAAAGCTTGCCTATACACTCGTGTTTCGTGCTTGTGCTTACAAAAGAAACCTCTTCGTGCTTCAGGTTGCATTGTTCATTCGTCATTCCTATTTTCCCCCTATTTATTTGAAAAAGGGGTTCTTCCAAAAGATGGTACTATTGTAAGACTGTCCTGTCTGAAAACCGGCCGTTTGTAGACAACCATTCTTCCTCTACGTGTATATGGCACGGCATCTTCTCTTCGGCCGCTGAAACCGAAACTGCCACCTTCACTGCTGCGCCCGGCACTATCTGGACGTGATCGTAATTGCAGAACGTTATAGAGACTTTAGCTTTAACATTGATTTCTTCAGTGGCACGTTTCCAAAACGCTTCCATCCTACGTTCCAACAAGAAGAACAACGTTACTTACAAGACGTCCTAAGAGGAGGACACCGACGGATTAAATAATCGTTTCCTGAATTCGGGTATCCATTCGAAATCTTGACACGCGCTTTTGCCTTCATAGCGTTTAAATTATACGCAAACCTAACAGGCACCCGTTTCATACCCTGTTGCGGCGCGGTTGTTTTTTTTTTTTTTTTGTGTGTCCCATATCGCTTCGATCCTCCACGCGTCCCATCACCCCACTGTAACGAATGCGCGGTGGGCGCAGCAAACGAGAAATTAATCACCCGTCGGCAGCCGAGCTCGACCGTGAAGAGGACGCATTGTCGTCGTCCACGGGCAGCCCCCGCAGGCATAGTGTGCGTGCGTGTGTGTTTGTGTGTAGACGCGAGAGTGGTGTCCACACCACGGCATTTGCGGCTGCACCGTTCGCACGAACCACGTCAGCGCTCATCGACGCCACCACAGCACTATAGTGTAGTTGATATCTGCAGTGGACAGCCGCCCCGACCGCGGCGACGCATTCGTGTGTCGCGACCGGCGTCCGCGTACACAAACCCAAGCACCGGGCAGATCGACGGCGCAGAGGGATCGGGCGACCTCGCCTTCGCATCCGTGAACGCGTGTTTGCTGAGAGTTCGTCCTTCGCCGATAGATGCGGCGACGGGCACGCAGCGGATTGACTAATGAGTTTATAATCACCTTCTGTGTAATTTTATACTTCGACTGGCTTCTCTCTCGCGCGCGCTGACATTATTGACGACGGAGAAAGCGAGCCTAATGCGATTCCCGAGTCGCAAATTGTGGATCGCGCCGGGATATCGGGGCTTCGAGCTTTGTTTCCATCTCCTGACGTCCCCTCGTTCCACCATTGGTCGCACGGATATCCGCCACAAATGCGGGTGCAACAACAACGTGACGTTTTTTTTTTTTTTTTTTTTTTTGTCCGCATCATTTGTCTATCTAACACAGCGCGTGTGTCTGTGAATGTGCGTTGAACGCCTTTGTCGGTGACGTGTGTACGTGCGTTCTCGCGTTTGTGTTTGCGTGTGCGTAAGAGTAGTTGTTTCTTCTTTCATTTCGTTTTCATTTGTTCTATTATTTACAGAAAGGATGCATTGGTCATTTTTTTTTGTCATCGACGCTTCATCTCGCGGAAAAGCGGCGAGGTTCAATTTGAAGGCAGGTCGTATATCTCGCTTATTTCTCGGTATTTACTCCGTGCTAACTTCGCCTTTGACGTGTATTTTTGTGTGAAACCGAAGTTCGAGATGATAATGACCATTACTGGCGACTGTTGGTGCTACAGAATTATGGAAAACCACGCATGTACGTGTATATACTAAATGTGAAGTGCAGGTATATAGGGTTTCTTTTTCCAAACAAAAAGTGAGTGAGCACTCAAGGACAACATCGAATAAGCGAATTATGAGAGTGTGGCAGTGTCTTGGCGTGTCGCAGAAAAAAGAAACTGGGTAAAAGATACTGAAAACGCGCAGACAGAACTTCATTATTTTCTTCTTCTTTTTTTAACCTTTTGATGTCGTAAGATTACCGTGCGATATGGGGAAAGCAGGGACCAGCCATTAGCAGATTACCACCGACGTTTGTTTCAAGAAGAGTACGACGCGCTCCACGAACGTTGCAAAACCTTAGCAAATATGATCACGAAGACGGGTGCGCGGCGAGTCTAGACAGAGCTGGAAAAGCATTAAGTTGAAGTATATTACGTCTTCTTGAGTTACGGATGTATTCGGTACGCTTGCGTATATTCTAGTTGACAATGACGACGCGTTTCCACGCAGTATGCTCAAATTATATCGGTAAACATTGCAACGACCATTGTAGGAAGGCTCGGTGTTAAATTGCACCAAATACCCCCCCCCCCCCCCCTTTCATGTAGCGCAAATAAGTCAACCTCTCACTGGCTATTTCCCGAAGATCTAAAAAACAATTGATCATGCGGTTCCCTCGCATTATAGAATTTCTTTCTCATGCATTCTCAGAGAGTGAGTGCGCTTTGTAAGACGTCTTGCGCAAGTGGTCATCAAATTTCCGTGCCCACTTGCGTCCGAACGACAAAAATAGCAGTTCCTATAGATTTCTTTTTGCTGCAGAAGCTTTACGCGGTATTTTTGTGAGTTACTGCTCACAAAAGGACGCATGAATTCTCGGGGGTTTAAGTACGCAGCCATGGTCGCGGATGCCAATGCGCAGAGTAAAGCGTGACAGGAAACCACTCTTTCCTGTGCCTCTACGTTTATTTTTTTTTCTCAGTGACAGGTGAGGTACCAGAAAGCGAGATCGGCAAGAGAGAAGAGCGAAAACAATCCGGATATATTCGAACCATCTCTACGACTTTGTAACAACCTAGCTTCAAGCTTTAGGGTCATTACCGGGTGCTGCGTCACGTACTGCGCAAACGGCAAAACAAAGAAAAGAAAAAAAGAAAAAAGAAGAATAAAACACGACGCATAAATTCCGGGTTCTCACACGTGGACATGAAAGCTGCACCCATACGAATGCGTGACGTGGCAAAAAGGAAATCGAAGCGCAAGAAATACATATATATATACAGAAAAAAGAAATAAACAGTATACCTAAGCTCCTCCAGCAAATTTGTCGTGTCCGCAGGGGCGTAGACCACGAACCGAAAAGAAGAAATGCAAATTCTAGGAGGACATGAACCGAGAAATAAACGGCAAGCGAGAGGATCTGGCGAGTCCTGAGAAACAAAATGAATAAGAAAAGCAGCTGGAGAGGCTGAACGCAGACTAGAGAGTACCGGGAGTGGACACAAAAAAAAAAAAGGGGGGGGGGGGGGGGGGAATTGCGAGCAGAAAGGCGCGCCTCTGGTGACGAAACCAAAACTCAATCTGTTGTTGCGTTTGTTGGCTTGTTTCTCTGCAGCCGTGTGACTGTACGGGACGACCTGTTTTCCCCCTGGCTGCCCTTCGATCCGTCTGTTGATTTCCTTCTGGTCCGCTTGCTTGCTCAGGCCACGTCAAACGCGGCCGTCATCACCGAGTCGAGCCTCGTAGTGTGTATGGACAGGGTGGCCGGCTACCCGGGACCTCGATCAGGGGGCGGCCTTGCTAGCCGGCGCAAAAGGCGGTGACGTGTCAGCGGTGTGTGTGTCACGGGACGGCCGTATGTCGATTTTGTCGTCCACGAGCGAACCCTAAATTAGGCAGTGACGGTGCACCCTGCAGTCATATCATTTATTTGTTTTATCTAGCATGCAATAAATCAATCCAGCGACATCGTGCATGCAGGCCTCATAATCGAGTCGCAGCGTTCGAATTTAGAGGGCTTGAGTGCGGTGTAAACGGCTGTAGAGTGCGAAGATTGACTGGTTTTCATTTCAGCTTTCTGTTTGCAGACATCTTGAAGGCAGCATCACAAACAACTTTTGTCAAAAAAAAAACATTCATCAAGTGTTTTGTCCTATGGCCGCTGTCAGCTATGAATCTCAATGTAAGGGGATAACTGTAGGCTACATCAAGCTTATATTTCATAGCCGAGCGCTTTACGGTGATGTGATGCATCGACTGATTCGTCGATCACGAAACCTTGTCAATATCGGCTAAGCCACTTTCAACACGACGTGGATGCTGTCATTCAATCGCCAGTGCTTTTTTAGCGCCTTCTTTCCCGCCTGGTAGCGCTACAACGAAGCGCGCGTTTTCTCTATGCGAACTAATCGTCTCTGCAACTCCAGCAAGTTCCGTTTGATTTCCCCGCCAGCCTAAAAACACTCCAGTTGGCATATACCAACTGCGCGTTTTGCCCTCACTGAGTTCTCGCACCGACTCAAACCTCCCTTCCGGTTCCCGATATCCTGCTTTTTTACCGCACTGTCGAATCGACGCCGATCCGCTGCTCTTTTCGATGCGCCGTCTTCCTTCCTTTCGTCGCCGTTACGAAGCCAACGCAGAGCACCGTTCTGGGGGAAGAGGATTCGGAGGGGAGAAGAGGAGGAGGGTGGGGAAGCTGCAGCGGAACGGTACGGTAGCTCAGGCGACGACGCGAACCCACCCGTTTTGTTTCTCCTGTCATCCTGCCTTCTTCCGCGTGGAAGGTTAGTCGGAAACTTTCTCCCCCCCCCCCTCCCACACGCTCTCACGACTGTGGCGGTGGGTGCCCGGCTTACGTGCCCGTTACGCACCCTCACCCTCGATGCCCAAGGCCCTTTCACGTCGGCGTCAGTGTCAGTGTCAGCGCCGACGGCCCAGCGCGCTGAAAGGCGAGCCACCTCGGTTCCGATCGGTGGTTCCCCATCGTGCTACGTCGGCGGCGCTGATGCCGGCTGACTGCGTCGTCGCAGTCGCTTCGGTGAAAGGCTGACCCCCCCCCCCCCCCCCCTTCCCTGCTCGTAGCCGAGCCTGAGGAAAACAGAATGCAACGTGAATGTAGGAATAAAGGTGCACAGATCGACGTTCAACTGCAACGAAATGTAGTTGGGGAATGAGTGGGAGAGTAGGGTGCGGATGAGGCTATTCAATGTCCGGCCGTGTTTGAAATGCATATGTACGCGTGGCAGTATGCGTGACACGTTGACTTTAGTGTGTGCCTGAGAAGTGTTGGCTATATAGTGCCGTGACAAATCGTCACCACCGAGGTAGCCCGTTTATTCAGAGTGAAATCTAGCAAGTGTACGTGTTTTTGCATAAATTTTGCTAAATGAAACAAAGCAAAACAGTGTTGCCAGATGCGATAAAGAAAAAACATTCCAGAGGAGTTCAGTTCGTCTAGGTATATTTAATGGAGCGGCCAGTCAAATTTTATAGGTATAGTAAGGAGAAAGAGAGAGAGATAAATGAGATGCGAAAGGAGGTGGCGTTAACCGAAAGATAAATATCTCGTGGCTACCCTGCACTGAGGAACGGGAGACGGAAAGATAAGGAAGGAGAACACAGGGAGAGAGAGAGCCAAAAAAAAAAACACGAACGCAGGAGTGTCGCCGTCGTTCAACTGGGTTCCATTATATATATATATATATATATATATATATATATATATATATATATATATATATATATTGCTCGTGTGGGCGCATCAGCAGTGTGGACTGTGCCTGGGGGCCCTTCGTCGTGCCTCTCGGGCTCAATAAAAGGTCGGCCCTTATTGTTACGTCACAATATACAGGGTTTTTGAGTGACCACTTTGAACAAATTTTAAAGGCTTCCTGTTGCAGATAGCACAATTCTAGTTCATGAGCTGGTATACTAGAAGAGGCGGACATTACTTGAACAAAAAATTGAATTCCATAATCGACCAATTATCAAAAATGCACTTATTAGGTTTCTGACTAATTACCTTATGGCCCATATTGCAATTTAGAAATTCTAGCCATGGAGTTTACAAAGCGGCTACACTTGGAACGAATTCTCAGGACAACACCAGTTTCTATGTATTAATTCCCGAAGTTTGCGGAGAAATGCATTGGCGTTCCAGTTACTTTGCTAACAAAACGTCGTTTTACGCATTGAAACACAAAAGCTAAAACGTTTAAAGCACAAAAGTTTAAAAACCTGTAAAAATTTCGGAATGTGTTCGCTAAAACACCCGTTATAATATATTAGGTATTATAAATGCGTTGAGTGCAAATGCAACACCTAATGGAGATCTGGGTTAAATATAGTTTTGTGTCTACGGAACGGAAGCATGTGTGGAACCGTTTCACTTCCTTAACTAGTGCTGAGTAAGCAATCTGCTACTCGAACTATACAAGGTGGGGCAGAAATGCGAGATATATTAACCAGTGCATAAGTCGCATTGAATTTTTCGGTTGCTTGTGGTACAGCAGTAACGTTGAAACTATCCTACAGTAGGGATAAACAGCGGTATGTCATCAGCTAAAATTGCTACGTCTTGTGGTATCTTTAAGACAGATGGCACGGAGAGGCAGAGAAGTGTTTCGGATGTGCAAAGGCAGAGAACGTAATATACCCTCACATGCCGTGCAAACGGCAAGTATAAACATTTTAGTGAGCAAGTACGGCCGGAGAAAAACGAACCGCTGCTCTATTTGAGAGACATCCTACCTGCTGAAACAAGCAGCGTTTCTGGGCAGACGTCGGTCCTCGTACTTTCTGCAATTACGGCTCTGCGTTTTCTGCTCTGGAACAAACCTGTGCCAGGCGCAGATGCTATTCTGCTAAGGAAAGAACCTCGAGTCGCATTTATTATAGAAGCAGGTCTGGTCTCGGACAAATTCAAGTTCGTCTTTTAGCCGGTAGCATGCTGTGAACGTCCTGCCGACAAAGAAAGCATCGACGTCATCCCTGACAAAGACGTCAGGTCGAACTCTGTAGAAAAAAAAAAGGAAAGCCTCTCAATTGCGGATTTAAATATGAACGTAACAAACGCTTGAGATTCCTCGACTATCCTTTTTTTTTATCATTGTTCCTTATTCAAGATTCCTTTAAACCATAGAAATAAAGTGCATGGCTCAGCCAACTTTTTCGGTCACTGGTAATCGGCTTGGCCCGGAAGGCCGCGGTTATGTGCTGATGATGTGTTCTTTTTCTATACGTCCTGTTTTACTGGTCTGTGAAAGTTATTTCTTTTCCGCCTTGTCCTTCAGTTCTCATACTAAATACGGGCGCTTCAGTCATCGCAACGATGAACGCGAGACGGAGACAGATT
This sequence comes from Dermacentor silvarum, assembly GCF_013339745.2. Taxonomy (NCBI): domain Eukaryota; kingdom Metazoa; phylum Arthropoda; class Arachnida; order Ixodida; family Ixodidae; genus Dermacentor; species Dermacentor silvarum. The sequence goes on from NC_051157.2 coordinate 88,059,149, forward strand.
AGTAAATCAAAGCAAATCTCAGAGGAAATTGACGCTTTGGAAATTTAAAACCATTGTTGCGACGAGGAAGCCAGTTCCTGATGAGCTGCTATATGATGATTTCATTTTATAGTGCAGACTTTAACTGGAGCCTTTCATCTCCGGTCCAAAAACACGTGTCTTTGCAAAGCTAGTGTTCCTTGGTTCCTTCCGCCGTTTCAAATTACCATGTGACGCACTCTTACAATTTAGCCTTTATTTAAATAATAAAATATTCTCCTGACGCAGCAATACGGTAACGTCATCAATGAAACATTATAGGCGAAGCGTTCTTCCTTCATCCGATATTCGCCGTTGAATAAGACGCCGTGGGCGTCGTGCCGTTTATTGATCGCTAGGCTGGATTTTCGGGAACAAAACGCATGGACGGGGTACCGACAGATCTATAACTCAGATTGATTTTGGCAATGTCTTCCATCATTCTTTAGGTTAGGCTAGTCTTCTATCGATTACCCGTATATGATGAAGAGGGTGGTCGGCACAGCCTCGGTAGTATATACGTGAATTGTATTCACAGACATGTATTACGGATAGCCACCTGGCATGGGTTTTAATGCCACTGGTTTTGACACTCACAGCTTAAATTGTCCTGCAAACGTACCCGCCAACTCTCCCAAATTTTTCGTAAAATTTACGAACTTGGGCTCAGTGTACAATTTTACCAATGTTACGTCAAGCTTTACGAAAAATAAGATGTCGAAAGAGGGTGTGGCGCAATATTAGAGTAAATTCAGAGAAAAAGAAATACATTATAATGGTACCAGTGGCGCCCTCATCATGGCGACCAAGCACGCCATATGCCAGAATGGTAGTTGCTTTCAACAAGCTTCAACAGATTGCTAGCTTGCTTGCTAAAGCATGTGAAACCGGCCACAGTAGAATCGCTGGAAAACTCACTGTGATCTAAAGACAACCTCCTGCCTGTCAGTCGGTGCTGTTGTTAGTTTTCTGTTACTTGTGGATCACGTGCACAGGTAAATCGTGAATAAAGTGCCTATGTATCCCACCAGAGACGTGTGCTCTAGACAAACATTAAAAAAAAAAACGTGCTATTTTAACTTTTCCTTCCCCCTACCTCCCCTCTTCTTTTGTCCTGTCGGCGGCTTTTATTTATTTTTTTTGTAATGAATTTTAACTTTGACAGGTTTGCAGGTATGCCTGAAAAGCAATGGTCACCGAACTGTGTTTTCTGTTGGTCAGATTGCATCGTTACTACAGTGACTTCCGTTCCTCGAACCATGCGCCTTGCAGTAAACACTGATGTCTTTTCCGACTCATGTTCGTGATGCATATTTAATATTATTCCATTATCATGTGTGAGAACCTTTAGAATTTATTGTTGTCTTTAACATGGCCTATGCTTCTGAAAACATTGCTGCAATTACGCTGTTAATGCCTAAATTAAGATAACTGGTACAGAGAGTGAAAACTGTGAAAAGATAAGACCCCCGATGCCGACGCCGAGGATGTGATTAAGCAATAATTTCTCAGGTGTGCATGCGACGACGCATTCACACTGCCTACTACAATATGGCTTGACAGATTGTCGAAAAGTGAAATCATTTATTCAGTGGCTCCTATATACTAGACAGTAAATTAAACTGTGCTTCTTGCACATCTTGTACAAGTCTCGCCTGCGCCTAGAATGCAGCGGAATCAGAATGCAGGGGGGCTATTCCATAAGAGTCCACCTAGTGGACTGTCTACTTCAGCTGTCGCATTGGCTGCCGCTTCACGAGTGCGAAGGAGACTGGCTGGCACCTTCGCGCTCGTGAAGCGGCAGCCAATGGCGACAGCCGAAGTGGACAGTCCACTAGGTGGACTCTTACAGAGTAGCCCCCCTGATTATGTCAGAACTTGTAAGATGTTCTTTGCGTGTAGTGTTCTTCTGGGTTTGAAAATAATTCCTTTCTTCCTGCAGATGGCTGAATTAAAGTAGTTGAATCTTTTGTGAGTAAGTTTTCGTCCCTACAATGTAGGCTAGCATCGTAGTGATTAATTTTCTAAGACTGCCACCATTGGAAACGAAAGATTAATTCCAATGTGGACGTGTGTCACGTTCAACATTTTACTCGTGACAGTGCTTATATGTTGCTTAAGACGCTGTCATTTTCTTGCCGATAACTGCTGTTCGCAGTAAATTATTCGCTTAGCGGACAGTGAGTCAGAGCCCTGCAGATTCTGAGATAACCGGTGAAGATCATCATCATTTAAGCACAGTGTGCTTGGATCTTTTAAGGGTGATTTAATGTTTCACGATCGAAAGTGCAGTACGTGAATCTCTTGATAAGCAGTGGGGGATATTTACAGCGCTCATTGACGGCAGAGTACGTGACCAACGGTCAGTGGCCACTGCGCTGAAACAGTACACGCGAAAACAAGCAGCACTTTTACCTGAATCTTCCAGTTCAGACCTCAAACAATAAACGCCCCCCCCCCCCCCCTTCAAAAAAAAAAAAAGAAAGAAAGAATTTAGAGGCACTTCAACCGAGTCCTGCGGGGTCAGTCGTTAGTATCAGCGTGCTTGTTTGAATCATTATTAGGAAAAATGTTATGTACACTCTTTATCAAAAGTAACTACGCTGCCCTACGACTGCTGAGCACGAGATCGCCGGATCGAATCCCGGCCGCGGCGGCCGCATTTCGATGGAGACGAAATGCAAAAACGCCCGTGTGCTTGCGTTGTAGTGCACGTTAAAGAACCCCAGGGGGTCAAAATTAGTCCGGAGCCCTCCACTACGGCGTACCTCATAATCAGAACTGGTTTTGGCACGTAATACCCCAGAAATAAGTACGCTGCCTACGACTCCCAAGCTGACTAATGGCTGTTTGAGGAAGTTCGTGTGGTATCCTATAAGTTTCAGTTCCTTGGGCAAAGAAAGGAACTCTCGCACTCACCATCGAAAGATCTGGAGTGACAAGAGCGACGCGGAATTCTCACCACGCAGCTGAACAACATAATATAGTGAAGGTCGGTATACATTTGAAGAAGTCTGCATACATTTTACAAAGGCTGTATATGCTTGCATAACTTGATCCGATTTTTTTTTCTGAAGCACGAGCAAAATTTGTTACCTTTGACACGGAGATCTTGTAGTTCAAATGTAGAAAACTTCCGTAACTTCTGTGACGAGCACATGGGAGTGTACCACATGATGCCGTGGATGCGAAACATAAATATAGCGCTGAGATCTTGAGAAATTTTCACGTGACACCAAGCAATGAATTGAACAAGTAAACCCTTTGGAGGGTAGCGGAACTAGAGCGCGGTATTTCGCATTGATTGTGCCGAGTATACGGCGATGCACGGGATGGTATCAATTCAAAAGTTCCCATCGAAAACAGCAGAAAATCCTGCAGCTTGCGCTATTCAAGGTCTGAATACTGTGCGAAGTTCTGGTGGTGGTCTTGTTTTATTTTTTCGTATTATCGCAACAAGGCCCACTTCAGCGTCTTCATAGTATTATTTTTTCTTATTGCATATGCAGCTGTTCACAGCAGTGAACGCCCCCTTTCAATCTGAATACGCTTACTTTGATTGAAGCTGGCATATTGAGTCCTATTAAATTTTACCGAAACGGAGTCTAGACAACAAAGCCAAGAGATAACGTTCAGACTGCGTTTCTTGTGATGAAGAGCTCGCGTCTTTTGCAAACGGGAGATACATTTCGCAATTACCCCTGCCTCCTACAATATCTTATTACTTTACTTAGTTTATCTTTTACGCGCTCGCATCACTGTAACTTAATTTAGAAGAAAAATCCGCCAAATATTATACGCACGCGTTCCGCTCTCGTCAGTGATAGAAACCAGTCAAAAGATAAGAAGTGATAGAAACATCAAAAGACAAGGAGTGATTGCGCAACCGCGAAATAATGAAGCTGAAATTTACCGCGCGCGCAGAGCACTGATTGTGAAACGCACGTTCAGGCACCGTTAAGAAGAATGCCACTAACTCGAGAAAAAAGGCTTACATTTCTCCTTCTTATTTCTTCTGCCACGTCATCTTCATTCTCCCTCGCAAATGCCGAATCAATACAGACATCTGCAGTGCATGGTCATTATCGAGTATTCTCCTTTCCAGCCCTGAGGCGCGGGTCACTTTTAACCCTTATGAACTTCATTTCCTTTTTTTCTTATTTGCTAAAATTTGCTAAGAAGCTCGGGTGCTTCTGGCGATATTTAAGACCCTAACAGCAGCTATCGACAACTTTCTTTTTTTTTAGCTTTATTGCGCAAGTTTCCCGTGAGGCATTCAGCGTATTATGTGCAATAAAAAACCATAACGGATCCGATCCGTTCCTTTAAGTTCATAAACACATCTTTGGTGCTCTGTTGAGGGTCCGTTCTTAAAACGTCGGCGAGGGAATTGAGCACAGAACGGCGCGCTTTAAGCATGCCAGTCTGTAAGCATTCTAATGTCGGCCTGGTTTTGCGAAGTGTACTGTACCGAGTCTTCGTGATCCCTCTGAATGTTTAACGATGGCTCGGATCTTCCGTAGCTCTAACTGGGAGACTAGTCAGGGAATACTAGATAGGGGACACTGGTTTAGGAGGTAGTCAGGAAGTAAGTGATTGCTCGAGGTACCTTGCTTGTAACTTGCACGTACCCGTACATTCGCGAGCGCGCACACAGTCATGAACGGCCGCTTAATGCACTCACTGCTCCTAAGCTGCATGGCAATACTTCAGCTACGATTTGCAGACTAGCTCACTCAAAATGACGAAGACTTCGCTCACACCGAGTCAGTTACTACACTAAGCGGCATCCTTGCAATGTACCCTTTTACATGACTTAAGCAAACCCAGTCACACAACTGATTGATAGTTAACACAAGAGGCGCTCGAGTGGGACATTCGCTTGCTTGCTGACTGAATGAATGGCTTTCACTATCGCATGCTCAACCAGCCATACACACTTTCACTCATTCACTCGCTGGCTCGTTGAACTAACTATTTCCTGGATAGTTTGCTAGTTTCAGAAGTGGTTTAGCGTTTTACGCGCAAATGTTATCGGCCTTCAAAAACTGTAAGTGACGATTACATTGCGCATAAATTGTACTTTCTGTACATATGTACAGTAAGCGCCTTACCTGCCGCGGTAGCCTAGTGGCTATGGCATCGTGCTTCTAGGCTCAAGGTCGAGGGTTCGATTGAGGCGGCGGCAGCCATATTTCGATGGGGGAGAAATGCAAAAATGTCTGTGTACTTAGGTATAGTGCACATTAAATATCCCCGGGCGGTCAAAATTATTCCAGAGTCCCCCACTACGGCATGCGTCATAATTATATCGTGCTTCTGGCTCCTAAACGCCCCGAATTTAATTTCTGATGTAATAAGCGCGACATTAAACTTCCGGTGGTCAATGAGCTTTATTAGCGCTCGACGAATGTAAGTGAGGGCTACTTCGGGAAATACTAGATTGTTTTCTTTGAAAAGCATAACTGACACAATATTGCACTCAGGATGTCATTTTTTTAGTTGTCCTCCGTTTGGTGTGCTCTTTTTTTCTTTTTCGTTTTTTTTTAATATTACGTGCCCTCTGGAAGAGCAGTAATTTATCTCAAACTGCGAGATTACAAACTGAATAAGGAAACGGATTGTGTAAATAATTATGTGAGAGAGTACGTTTACACAACGTGATGAACTGGAAACAAAAATTAATGATACGAGCCTTAATGCTGTTTCTTTTTACGCGTTCACGCGAACGCAAGAGCAATAAAAGTTGTGCACTATTTCTTCGGCCATCTGCTGAAATACTCCTTTCTGCTGTCTTACACTAGCACTAACTTTTAAAGCCACTGCTGTAAGCACGACCTTCGACATCCGGGCGGCATCACGATTCTCTCGACAACATAAAAATATTGCTACTAACGCTCATTGTTGTAGATAAAATAACACAAATCAGCATGGCGCGGACTGTGAAGACCCTGAGAAAAATTTGAATGGGTTGCCCGCTGAGATTTCTGCAAAGCTACTAGAAGGAGGGGTAAAAGCACAATTTTACAGTGCTGTTTTTCCCACGGACATACCTATACAATCTAACAATGAGTATAGTTCTTCTTTCTTTCTTTCTTTCTTTCTTTCTTCTTTCTTTCTTCTTTCTTCTTTCTTTCTTTCTTCTCCTTCTTTCTTCTTCTTTCTTTCTTTCTTTCTGTCTTTCTTTCTTTCTTTTTTCTTTCTTTTTTTCTTTCTTTTCTATCCCTAAGGCTGCTTATGTTCTGAACTAAACCCTGTAGGTAAGCAAGAAACAAATTCGTGTTGCATTTCATAATAGCCAACAGGCGTTTTTGTGATTGAAATTCGGTCAGAGGTGACAAAATAATTTACGTCATTGCCTTGCAGCAATGCCCACATTCCTCATTTTCTTTTTCCTCTTTTTTTTACTATTTTTCTCGCTTGTCCTTTTAAAAGCCACGTACGCCTTCCTTCACCATTTTGAATGCCATTGTATGACATTGTATTAATAAAACGCTTGCCAAATAATCAACCTTCTTTGTTTAGTGTACTTTCCCAACAAATGTGATATCAGACTTCCCTCGTTTACTGGGGCTAAGATGCGTAATTACGAACGGAAGTTCGTGCTTGCCATTTTTGCGACAGAATGCTAATATAGCATTAAAGCCGTAATCGAGTGATTAATACTTGTCCTCTTTCTTTTTAACATTTCTTTTTAAATAAATAATTGAAGTATTACCCCGCCAGGAGTCCATGTACATTGTCGTGGACGTTGATTTGCATACTTTTAAACATGCTCCGAACTGAGAAGCTATAGAAACCCTACGGAAAGTTATTGCCCGATTATGTTATATCGCTTGTCAGAAAATCGTAAACATTTTGCCACCTGTATCGTAAAAATAAAAAGGAGTTACATGTGGCACTCTTTTAACTTCAGCCGCAACCTTTCCTTACCTCTACCCCCACCTTGTGGGATTACGCAGAACTGACTTGCCACGAACAAAGTTTATAATTGTTCGAGTTGTAAGCTGCTGGTTTGATCCCAAATATAAATAACTGTTTCACTACTTCTAAACAGTTTATGCCAGTATCACATCTAAGAAAAATTGATATGTTGGAAAGGTTTTGTTGCTTGTGGTGCTCTAATATGACGTCGGTGTAAATAATGAGCTTTTCCTGTGCATGGAATGCAGGTCGTTACTGAAAAAAAATAATAGTGTAAAAGGTGGCTGCGCCATTCATTTTTATGTAGAGTGAAAGAGTTCCATGAATACCACCGTTCCACTGGTGTCACCGATGGCGTTCCGTCGACGATATGGAGATAGAAGCTATACCGAATAAAAAAACTAAATGCTGAGATAAAATCAAGCCAAGCTTCCAAGGATTCCGACGTCATTTTAGTGTCATAATGATTCAGTAGAAACGATGCGATATAATGGTCTGCCACCGTGTTTGCCTCGTGCCATGGCCATCATCACGAGTGCTTTTAGCCTCCATTTCTTCGGAGCTGGGCTAAACGGAATCCTGTACTGATACCTCATACGAAAAAATTTACATAAGGTAATCGTTGTAAGCTAAATGTTACAATAAATAGGCATGTCACCAACTTTTAGCGTATAGCGGAAAGGAACACTTTTTCCCTCGATACCTAAAGCGTGCTTTGCCCTTAGAACACTCGGCTTGCAAAAAAGCACGCTTACAAGGGGCAGTTAGTGTGTGGCAACAATTTGACTAGTCTCAGTCCCAGGCTCCCCTCCCTCGTCGTCGACGGCTATAAACTACCAGGAGCTTATTAAGCACGCACACACGCACGCACGAACACGCGCCCATATTTATTATCATTATGACACCAAGTCACGTTCTGTAACACAGCATAGCCGAAAGTCCGATACCTCTCGTATAAACATGCGATGAAAACTGGCGTTGACTGTCATGCACTGGTAACGGGAACATCGCAGTAGAGTGCGCGTCCTATTTTTGTAGCGTTAGCTACACTGGCCTAGCCAAGCCCGTTTCGCGCGGCACATCAAGAGCCGTGCTGCGCATGCGCAAGGGTCAGTGATGTCACACGGCATGCGCACCGGAGCCACCGGAGCCGGCACCTCTCGCGCACTCCGCCGCCGCCGCGCGCGGATCACCGGCGCCGGTCTGCGCATTCCAGAGGAGTGACGTCGTAGCCGTGGTAGACGCACTGGCTGCCGGCGCGCGCTCGCTGTGCAGTCGCCGTCTGACACTGCGCTGGAGCCGCTGCGCTTCTGACTGGCGTTTGCCAGTGTGGTATAGCCATGGAGAAGGAGAGCGCAAATGCTGCTCAACAGCGCAGAAGAACGGAGAAGCTTGACTCATAAGAATAATCTTATCTTAAGAATAATCTTAAGAATAAGCTAAGAATAATCAGCTGAACCTTTGCTAACGCTACGTATATCCTGGCATAGCCGAACTAAGCCACTGCAACTTTTTTCTCTCTGGAAAGTTTGAAAGTGCTCGGCAGAAGATTACTCGTTGCTGGTGGCGCTCGCACATTTCTACTCGCTATAATGACGTAGCTGCTGCTGGCATTTGCAATTATAAAGCACCAGCAGAATGAGACCCGCATATTCAAGGGTTCTCCTTAAAAGTGTACCGCACTTTTCATTCACCTGGGTGCTCTATGGGTTACGTTTTTTGGATAAGCACTTCGAAAGCGTGCTTCTCATATCCGCTTCTAGAAGGTAATTTTGCGCTCATCTTACGCTCGTCACACTCTCAGTGAAGCATGTATTTTTCAATTTCGTCCTGCAAAAGGCTGTCTATATTTCGGAGTGCGACTTTCTATATTAATGGAGCAGTAATGCAGGGCAACCGACCGGTCGCTGAAAATTTCATTCATATTGCGGGGTGTCTATATTAACGGGGTCCACATTAACCAGACATCAGCGTATATGGAATATTCTGTTAGCTTTAGAACGAAGCGCCCTTTCCTTATCGTACCTTGGTTCAAAACGGCGCACTGCATTGTGAAAGGCGCGCAAATATTTCTCGCAAATGTACTTGATGGGAGGGCAACCAACCGTCTTGCTTTGGAGGAGGCTACAAAGACATTATGAAGCATCTGATTTATTACTCATTTTTCTTTTATTTATTTATTTATTTTTGCAAGTAGTGCTCATGCAACTTTTGAATCCGATAAAAATTCAGTTCATGCACTTTTTATCATTCACTATCCACTTTCTTCCGTTTCCATCTCCAACGCTTATCTGATCCCCTCTCCATTCATTATCGAGTACTCCTAAGCCCTTACTGTTCAAGTTTCTGTCACAGGTATAGCTGCTTCCAATCTTCTTCCACCTTTCTATTCCCATTTGCCCTTCTCCAGCATACGGTAGCCAACCAAACGGTTCTCTGGTTAACACTCCTGCTTTCTCCCTTTCTTTTCTCATCTACCTCTCTCTTACAGACCTTATAGCCAACTGCGGGTAGTTTATGCAGTGTGAAATACCATACTTCCAGCTTGCACGCATAATGATGATACTAGACATCGGTCAAAATGCATCGTTAATTTCGGTCGTGTGGATATGTTAGTTTTTTCTCAATACGAGGTAATAGCGGATCTCTTTTGTTTCTGTACACATGCTGCATTTGTCAGACTGCACGCGTCACATTTGCATGCGGCCGCCTGCGCACATTGCCACCTGTTTGGCGCGCGATAAGAGTCAAGAAACAAAAGAGGACCAAGTGAAGTTCTTTTTGCCTGGCCTTCCTGAGCGCGGGAGTTTTCACTGCCGACAGGGAGCAGCTGAGGAAGATCAAAGCGGGAGAAACGGGGACGCGTTTGTCCCCTGCGTCACTAGCCTCTCCCGCGATGACGCAAGTTCCTCGCCGGCGCCTTGCCTCCCTCGTCAGAACGAGGGACGAAAGCTGCGAGAGCGGAGGAAGCGGGGGAGGGAAAGTTCAGCGGCAGAGAAGTGCGTGGATCGGTCCCCAGATGGCGCCAAGCGTTCCTGAGACCGGAAGCAGCGCGGAGCGGTGACGTCAACGAAACGGGGGTGTGGCGATCGCTCCGCCGCCGCCGTCGCTTCCTCCTCTCCCACCCAGACCCACGACGGGCGGTGGGTTCGAGGCACCGGGCCCGGCGGTGGGGCGGCAGCCGTTTTTTTTTTTTGCGCGGCAAACCTCGAGGCGCGAACAAGCATCGCCATTCCGCCCTGCTGCTGCAGCCGCTGACGACGGTGGTAGTCCGTCGTCGCCGCGCTGTCTTCTTTCGCTGTCGAGCAGCAGCAAGCAACCACCGGCGAAGCGCGTGGCGGAAGTGACGCGTGCAGTGTAGCAGGGCAAGAAAAGAAAGGCGCTGACATCACGTCCGCTCGTGCAGCCTCTTTGCCCCGGAAGTTCCAATTCTCTCTCCCCGTGGCTGAGACTTCAACTTCGCTCCTCGAAGCCCGCTACAGCCAGCACTGGATTAAGTTGTAACGCTTAAGTGTCTTGTCTCCGGCCTGTCTTGATATGTGCTTCCGCCAGAAGCAAGCACGGTCGGGAAGCATTCAACTGCGTGCACTGTCGTCGTTCGGAATCGTCGACCGCTGTGGAATTGCGAGGTAAGCGGAATTTTTTCCCTTTCCATGGGATGCGTCAACACGGTTCTGTATCTCTCGTGCGGCGGTAATTCAAGTGTCAGGATGTACGGTTAGCACTTGATCATCCGGTTGATATGTCAGAACTAGCATGCGGTCAAAGCGTTGAAATTGCGTCTTCTGCTAACGGATGCGTATCAGCAGTGCATTGGTGCACTGTTTACCCTTGCTCTCGCATTCAAGTAATCCTTCTAGAGTGTGCTTCTATAATGACATTTTCTTTTAAGCACTATTCTATACAAAACTGAAGACAATGCTGCTAGGCAGCCAAGCGTGTGCATGCCTCCGGATTTATGATTGCACGGCTACTGCGCATGACGTTTTTCCATCCTATCGGAGTCATGCACTATTTGCAACAAGTGTTAGGTAGTGCGCCTGTACCTTTATGGGCTCAAGTCGACAACAACATCAAATTGTTACTTTGCTGTGCCGCAGCTTCGAGCATCTATTTAAACAAACAGCCAGGGAAAGTCAACCACAATCTGTATCCATGATGCCACATCTGCGAATACATGTCGATGATTTCTTACATGCAGCGCCTGCTTTACTCATGCAAATAGTTTTGAAATGAACTGGTGATCTTATATTACATTTAGTGCGCTTCAGTCTTTCCACTTAGTTTGCTGCTGTCATTTTATCAAAGAGAAAATTATTTACATATCACTGTTTTACGTGCCAAAACCGCGATATGATTCTGAGGCACGCCGTAGTGCAGGTCTCCGGATCGATTTAGCCACCTGGGTGTGCCTAACGTGCACCTAAATTTAAGTGCACTGGCGTTTCTTGCATTTCGTTCCCATCGCAATGTGTCCGCTGCCGCTGAAATCAAACCCACGATGTCATTTTATCAAACACAGCAGCAGAGATCACCTGTGAGCATGCTGTGTTTGCTGTAACAGTTCTTTGTTATACAAGTTCAGCTTTCGTTGTATTCATTGGAGGGCATAACTTCACAAGCGTTCGTTGCGTCTACAAAGAAACATTTTATGCCATCGTCTTCGCCTGTCTTTTCCCTGAATTTACGAATTCATATTTTTGTTATTTGTCTAATTACCATTGTACCACTATGTCACTTGATCACAGTAGGAAATAAGATCACAAATTAAAATAATCATCAAGAAAACAAAATATGGCTATAACTGAGAATACAGCGGGACTAAACAAAAATAAAACACCACCAGCGCAATTTCGAACGTGCTATTTCCTATTCTGTGCCTTTGATGTGCGCTGAGACTTTGATGCAACTCGATAAATTTGAGGTGCTAGCTTCCACTTGCTCGGTGTTTATTACAACGCTTTGCAGTGTAAACATGCTGTGGCAGCGTTATATTAATGTTGGCTTAACATTTCACGAGAAATTCTCAAATTCAGAAATCGTTTTACCTTCGGACGCATGCTGGCTTAAACTCCACGCACTTCGTCTAAAATGGTCGAGATATTTTCTACAGTTAGTAAGCTCTACACAAGTGAATTATGGCTTTGCATTTCAGCGAAATCTTTCTATCGCCATCACCACGTGCAAATACAGAAAAGGGAAAGGAATAAAGCACCCATCTTGCTATAGCACCTAGGCCGTCGTAAAAAATGTAAGCTGTGCATTTGTAAACAAAATAAAAATAAAGTGGTAAGATCAGTATTTTTTTATGCGGGAACCACAAACTTCGATTATTCAATGAACTAAAAAGGTAGGTGACAAGAAATGTTCAAACAGAAAAGATTGAAAAATAAAAACGAACGAATGAGAAGTGACGCGAGGAGCAAGCGATCTTCTCTGGCGCGCGTTACGTAAGAGCGGAATCGATAACCCAGGGCGTTCCCGGAACGGCCGGATCCGAGTACTTTAAAGAGTGCAACGCGATGCGGCTTGCCCGCGGACGTGAGGGCCACTACGTGGTGGATGCAGAAAGGAAACTCACAGACATACATGTACGTATAGACATACGTAACTCACAGACATACGCACACGCTTCGACGATTAGACTCCACCTTGCGTCCTGCGTTGACATTTGCATTTGTACTTAGGGTCTTCTTTATCGCCTGATACGTTTGTCTTTTCCATCCTGCTCATTCTTCTTTCTTCTCTTTCTCTTTGCTCTCTCGTTGGTTCCTCCCGCCGCTCCCCCGCGAAGCACTGAATAATAGATGTCTCCGAAGAAACCGAATCAGTCCGTGTCGTGCTTTAAGTTCCCCTGTGACAAAATGTTTCGCGGCTTCCTAGATAACGTTCGGGAAGGGAAAGACTGGCACTGCGCTTTGTATCTGTCGTCGCCGTTTTCCTTTCTTCTTCTTTTTTCCTCGTCGTTGAATTGCTGTGAGCATGATTCAGAGCACACGTCTTCGAAGCTTCGGCCGCTTCACAAAAGGAACAGAAGTATCTACATGCCGGAAAAGGAAAGTGGAAAAGATTCTAGAATTGCATCGTTTCCTTTTTTTTTTTTTGTCCTTTCAATTTATTTTCAAACCTGCTTTCGTACTATTCCGTGATCTTTTTCGTTTTCCTTTCCTTTTTTTTTTACTTAAAATGTGCACTCGCAAAAAAAAAATTAATGCCGTTGCACTCTGTGAAGGTGGACGACCAGTGAAGTTGTGTATGCGGTGATTGACATTGCTCCGGGGAAACGTTCCGAGTTTGCGGGATCGGGGCCGCATGGACGGTTCGCATTTCTTTCCGCCTCGCGGTCCTGGCAGGCAGCATGCTTACGCTTGGCGTCCCCGGCCCGCTCATCGTCGGTGGTCTCCTTCCGCCGCGGCCGTGCCCATTCCCTTTTCTGTTAACGACGTCGTTCTTGGTAGGCACGCTGTTCTTCTTCACACCGTACAACACGTGGCCTATACCATTTCCCAGTCAGAGCAGAACTGAGGAAATGAACCTCATGACGTCAGGAGACAGAAGCCACTCACATGGGTAGGTACTATAGTTTGAATACGCGGGATGGCGTAAACGTGTATGACGCGGGTCAAAGTGAAGTATCTGTTCTTATCAGCTGAATATCTGATACGGGTTATATTTGGAGCCAAGATGTTAAACTTATTTTGCAAGTTGGCAGACCTGCGCCGCGGGTCGGCCCGGTATTGTACTATCTTCGGGATCGGCTCACGGGGAAAATTTTTGGGGCGATGCAACTCGATAGACGGACGCAAAAATTTTCATAACCTAGCCATATAGAGCCTCGCTGTAAAAAAGAAAAAAAAATAACTGGTCTGACGTTTTACGTGCCCGAACCACCATCTGATTATGAGGCCCGCCGAAGGTGGAGACCCCGTATTAATTTTGACCACCTGGGGTTTTCTAACGTGTGTTTCAATCTACGTACAGAAGCGTTCTTTCATTTCGCCCCCATTGAAATGTGATCGCCCTAGCCGGGATGGAATCCGCGACCTCGAGCTCAGCAGTGCTACACCATAGCCACAATTTGTGAGCTCACCAAACCATAGCATTCGCAGCATCTCTTAGTTTACGGTGCCAAGTGAATGTTGGATAATGCGTGGTTCGCTATAGCGTAAAATTATCGAGGCTGAGATGGCTGACCGGAAAGGCCACTAAAAATGTTCTTTGGAACCTGTGCTGGAACTGTAGAATTTCAACAGCCTGCAGTCAGCGTTGTATGTGAGCTCAATAACCGTTTTATTTCTCAGACCTCGCCGGTTCATGCTCCAATTTAACATTTCTGACTATTTTGGGCACTTTTACTGCATTTTCGTCCTAGTTCCTTTCGATTCTCATTGAATTTCAGTAAAATTTGCAGTCTCGTCTCATTTCTATCCGCGTTCCATAGACAAAAGCTATTCAGGACATGATCTAATTTTCGGCATGGTCAACGCAGATTAAGGCACCAAATCGGCTTCTACATAATGCCGCGGGAGCTATTATGTCAGTTCATTGTAAATCAATGAGTAGGACTTTACCTTCTTTAAACGCTGAGCTCTTTTTTTTTTCTTTTTTTTAAGGCCATGGACCCTACTGATTTTTTTAATCGACTCAAGAAAAAGGTGAATCGAATTCAGTGCTAATTAGGTAGACTAACTTCCAGTGCAATTGCTCAAGACGAGTGTTCCTCCTTAAGAAAGGCCTGAATCTACTCTTTTTGCTTGGAACCAGCCTCAGATGACTGCCGGTTACCGGGCTGTGAAGATACGAATGTCCAAAATGAGGCGCTGCACTTAGCGCTCGAGAATGTCTAACCTCGTCAGACACGTAGTGTAAAAAAGATACCCAAATCAGCCCACTGCTACCACCCTCGCGGCAACCACTCGGTCATAAGCTGCAGTCCAGTGACTTTCAGCTTACGGAGCCTAGCAAGCGAACCCCGTTATTTGGTCCATGCGCGGTGTACCACGATAGAGGCATCGAGAAGCTTCGGTGGACAACGTGGTGCTCTCAAAAGGAAAGAGAAAAAAAAACAAGCAGGGACAGCGCTGTCGTTCTGCACTGCTCCGACTGCAGAGATCGAAGAGATGTGCGCCGTCGTGCTGCTCTCTTTTAATAAAGCACGCCAGCCAACTCGCTGCGCTGCGTGCTGTCTACACAATAGAGAACAGACGGCGGCTGGATGCGAGAAAAGAATGTAAACTATGCCGTACCGACCAGTCTGTCCTCTTTATTATTTTTCCCCCTATCCCTTTAGCTGTTTTCGGTGTCTCGTCTTCGTCGTGTTCCTGGCTACCCTTTCAAGGCAGCCGGCCGACCCGCCATTTTGGGTCAAAACAAGCAATCAGTGGCGCGCGCCCTTATAACACGCCTCCCGAAATAGGCCGCCTCGGCTTGCGCTGCAAACGTCAGCGTGTACGGCGCGCCCGGATTGTCTGCAGCAGGGAACGGCGTGCTTCGGCGCACGCAAACTCTGTCGGCAGTGCTGCGTGCGCGCGGTTTGTTAACAAAAGATCAAACGACGGTCGCGGACAAGCAGTACAGCAGATACGTCGCAAATGGGAGGTGCACGATGTTCTGTAGCTGACTCGGAGAAAAAAGAGGGGGCTGTGTACTTATCGGGAGAAAGC
Source organism: Dermacentor silvarum (assembly GCF_013339745.2). Lineage (NCBI taxonomy): Eukaryota > Metazoa > Arthropoda > Arachnida > Ixodida > Ixodidae > Dermacentor > Dermacentor silvarum. The sequence goes on from NC_051157.2 coordinate 88,074,754, forward strand.
AAAGTGTGCGTGACTGGGAGTGGTGCGTGCGAGTAAGAGTCAGTGACCTTAAAGGCTGCGTGGTATATATATATATATATATATATATATATATATATATATATATATATATCAGGAGCTCGACAATAGCATGAGTAAGCAACTTCACATGAAGCCGACAGACACGGTAACCAAGCGAGACATGACAGCAATGAAACCATTCAAATAAAGTGCATGCGAAATGCAGAGAGAAGTTGCATTTTTGCTGCTCATCACGTTTTTGTTGGGCATTGGAAAGGGAGACGCCGATGGAAGTCGAACCCGCAGCCTTCGCATAACGGTTGCGCTGCTATAATAACGAGCTTTTGGCAGCGGCTGTCCTGCTCATTCGATTTCGTTGTTGCGTTCGTTCAATGTGTTCATGAATCCAATGCTTTTCATTTAACAAAATAAAGAAGTCGAGCTCAGTTAACATTAGAAAAGATTGGTGCATTTCTTTGCATGCTGTAGTTTTGTGCTGTTCCATGAGGAACCTCAAGACTTGTCTGAGTCAAAATCTCATTTGTCATTTTATCCATGTCACAACGCTCTATGATTTCTGTTCTTCGTTACTTGTTTCTTGCTCGTACTCATTGATTTCTTCATTCTGTGGCTCATATAGGCCTCCGTACACGGGGCTCACTTGATCCATGCTTATTCCGATTTTCGCCGTTATAATTATGAGCGATAGCCACTCCCAAACAGCATTCTCACGAAAATCTACTCCAAGAATTAAAAAAACAAGTGTAGCCACCGATTTATTTCATAGTAATAAGAGATTTGCTGGCGTACATAAATGAAGCCATCACATATTTATGTTGCAGAAAGCTTGTTTCTCGAAAATAACTGAAAAAGTACAGCTAGAAGAGACGGCATCGGCACTGTGCCGACACAGCGGCGATGCTTTGCGTGTTACAAGGAGCCCATTTACTTATCTACGGCAAGAAAATAATTATCTGCTCGCAACAAATTGCAACAAAAATTGCAGAACAGCACATGTCATAGAATTGCAATTGTAGAACGCAACTCTAATGACAGACTACAAGGGATGAAGAGAATGCTGGAGGACAAGAACTGCATTTATTCGGCATAGAATACCTGGAACTGACTGCGCTATTATCGAGTGTCAGGGCACTTACGAACTTATCTGCTAATGATCACAGATCCTTTCGTAAAGATCTCATAGCTTAAAAAAAATTACGTCATATGTAAGAACAGTAGCAATAAAAGAAATATGTCGTATGAAAAAAAAAGAAAAAAAAAGGTGCCTATAACCAAATTTCAGTTGGTGCTAGAATGGTGCTACCACGATGAGTGCATTTGACGGGGGGGAAACGCAGACGATAACGTAGCTCGAGAGTTTTAATGACGGCGCAGATAACGCAGATCTCGAACGGCGCTGTTGCTGGCAGGGATTTAAAAAAAGAAGAAGAAAACGAAAGAATGTATAGATGAATGAGAAACACTGGGGAGAGTGCAGATGACTGCTGCAAGAGTAAGTTAAAAACCGGAGCTGATAAAGTAGCCGCTGAGTGTGACATTATAAAAGATAAAATAGAAAGACAGCGTTCGGCAGGGCCAGCGATAAGGCCAAGAGATGGTGCACAAAAGATGAAGAGCCGGCGAAAGACAAAGTGAATCCGTGTGCCGCACTTGATCGCTTAAAGCGGCCGGGCTTCGTCGGACGGGTTCGTCGTGATTTAATTAGGCCCCTGTCGAACCTGGGAGGAGGGGTGGACGGTTGGGACTGAGGGGAGGGTTGGGTACGAGATGTGTATATACACTAGGGAGAGCGCTCTGGAAGATATCTCGGAGAAGGAGCCGAGAGAAATGATGACGCCGAAGGAGGGAAAGGGCTTCTTAGCCGTAGAAATTTGCGCTTAAAAATTCGGGGCTACGGGCAACGGCAGCCCCGTGAGCTCTGTATTATTTGGATCGTCCCGAAATGTGCTCGAAGTAGAGCACGGAAAAGTCTTTTATACGCACGTTCTCTTCCGTTCGTTCGCGTTTCTTTTCTTCTTTGTCCTTCTCTCTCCGCCGCTCTTCCCTCCTTTGCCGTTAAAATGTTTGCCAAAATCGTTAACCCAGCCTGCTTTTGTTTGAACACTCTCCCTTGGCGGGAGATGCTTTGCTTTGAGATATACGTTGTGTTACTCTTTCTTTCTTTCAGTCTTTGTTCCTTGCTTTGCTTTTAGTTTGTGTGTCCAGTGATTCTGAAGAATCACGCGTGTGCGCTGACTTGGAGATTTCGGCCCAGCCTTTATTTTGTCATAAATCGAACGCGATTCTAGACTCGCTCTTTCACGGATTCCCGTGCGTCATCATCGATAGGAAACCAGCCGTGACGTAAGAGAAGCTACTTTACTTCCACGTGACACAAGTTACTACATAGAGTACCCAGCCGTTTGGTAAACAGCAAAAAAAAAAGGGGGGAAAACACTTATTTTCTAAAGAGAGCGAGAGAGAGGGGGGGGGGGGGCAGAGAGAAGCGAAATAAAGGAGCAAGAAAAAGGGATGTTAGCCGGAAGGAAAAATTCGATTTGCTACCCTACAACAATCGACGGAGAAGAAGGAGGCAGAAAGATACGAATAAACCCGAGAGCGACGCACAGAGCAGAAACACACGAACTCAGCCAGCCAAGATCGTCGTGCATGAAAACAGCAGAGGATCACAGCAGCGATAAGCAGTCTCTTGTATCTCTCTTTATTCCACTTTACTCTCGAGGGTGCCTGGCTATTGGAAGTTAAAACAAAAACAAAAAACAAGACGATACAATAATGGTTACTTGTTTTTAACTCAAGCCATGGCCTCTGGGAAGCCATACTGATGTTTAAATAAACAGCGACGCACGGTATTGAGGAGTGACGTTTCAGGATAATTGTAGTGGCGCTGGTTGCCATTAAACAGCATAAGGCGTGATATCAGGTCATACGATGCTCGGTATTACGATCATTTCTCCCTGTGTTGAAAAAAAAAACTATCTTATGAGTTCCTTGCCGTACCGTGTCCTCTGCCTCTTTAAACATCGCACGCACCTCGCTTCCTGAAACGCGAAATAACAGGAGCAGTTTAGAACATTTTTGCGCGTCGCAGTGCACTACTCAGTGTTCTGCAATAGGAATCGCGGAGCGAAAAGGCTACGGCTTGTCTTCACCTTACTGAGTGACTTGTGCTGGTGGAGAAGATGGACGTTATGCAACTAAACACAACGCTACTGTTGATAGTGATAGTGATAGTGATAGGCAAGCATGTGCAGTCTTTTACGTCTGCTAGTGTGCAAAGAACGAAATCTGTCAAGGCCACTTCTCCACAAGTGCATGGACCTATTCCGGGGTTATTGCAATACCGCGCCGAACAGTGGCGGCGCCTTTATTGTCTCATTACAATGCTCACAAATGTTTTGTGATGCTGTTGACGCTTATAAACCAGTTTATGACTTTTCAGAAACCAGTTCGACTGTTTACAGTTTACTTCTGTGTTCGCTTAGGGCTGAAACAGTACCCATTTCTCCGCGTTAGTGCTACGCATGCCTCACATCACGATCCTCCAATGAATATGACCTGTATTGCGTCCCCCTGTAACACACGTGTCACACGGCGCACTTTCGACCACAATCGAGCGCGATCGGGGTAGAATTTCACGATCGCGATTGGCTCTTTTGCACAAGCTGCGGGAGTTCGCTGTTCGCGGTTCATAGTTTTGATCCGGATCGGGCTCGATCGCGATCAAAAGTGGCCATGTGACACTGGTATAAAAGTTGCTCCGAGCCATCTTCAACATCTTAAGCGATCCGCTGCTAGGATCCAGTTCAAACCTGAATTTTCGATCGTTTAGTTTCTGCGAGCTCTTTTATCCGCAAACTTGCGTTCGTGAATCAATGTGCTTCCGGCTTACGTGCCGGCGCATAGTTCGTCAGGCACGACCCTCCCAGCTAGCGCTTCGGTCAGCCCCCCACGCTATTTAGGTTGTAAGCGGCACCCTTGCATATTTGCAAAACGCTATATCAATGGCGGGATTTGTCGTTGACTCGACAATTTAAACACTACCTCCAGATCTTTTCCAGTGAAAGCATCGCTGCGAAAACAAAATGAACGGCACACCGATTAAGACTGAGAGCTGGGCTAGTTTGTTGTAAATCCGGTATTCTAAAAAGAAAGAAAAAAAAAAGGACAGCGCTAAAGATACGGAACACGACCTAGAAGACTTTGACACAAGCGCTGACACGCAACTGAAAACAAATTCCGAAAACAACAAATCCAAAAGCTGAAAAAACAGCAACCAAGTGACTCGACGCAGTTCTTTTTTTTTTTTAATTATACCTGCTATTTCTGGGATAAACTTTCAGTTGCGAGTCAGCGCTTGAGTCATCATCTTGTAAGTCTTTGGTTGTTTTTGTTGTGCTATTTTTAGAAATGCGAATGCCGCATGAGAAAGCAAAGCTAGCAAACGTATAAAAAATGCGTGGGTCTCATGATGTAGTCGATATGCACACTATACTCTACTGAGGCTAGATGATAAGCGAAATGGCACGATTGTGCGATCGTAGGTGTAATGTTGCTGAAGTGGTCGAAAAGATCAAATATAACCAGTCCTGTATCAGCCAGCTTTGTCGTCCACGTCTTGGTGAATCTCAAAGCATCAACAGTACAGTACAGAGTGTGCTGTATAACTCTATTCTCATTGCCCGGCGCCAGAGGTGAGTGGGAACACATAAAAGATACCTGGAACTTTGGTGTGCGCAAATTTAGCCGTTTATCCGTAGGCGCACTACTGTAACCGCTATGTTTTAAGTCGGCCGTTAGTTAATCCGGAACCCTCCACTGCGGTGTGCCTCATAATGAGAACTGGATTTGGCGCGTAAAACCCCAGAAAGAAGTCTGTTAGTCGTCCGCAAAAAATGTGGGCCGACCCTGGTGGTTTGCAGAAAGGGTCCAAGTGCAATGGCACATCCCACTGTAAACTAGCGAAGCTGAGCCTGGTTAAGTCTAGCCAAGCATGGTTGGGACTAGTTAAGCTTAGTCAGTCATCGATAGCCAATCGATAGCTAATCGATAATTTATCAATAATAAACAAATTCCGTGAAGTGTTGGGGATGACTTCGTGCTTAGCCTAGCCCAAATACGTAGCCAATACCCTGTGATAGCCAGTCGATAGTCAATCAATAGCTAATCAATAATCGATCAATAATCAATAAATTCTGGAAAATGCTGGGGATGACTTGGTGGTGCTTAGCCTAGCCCAAATACGTAGTCAATATCTTGCGATAGCCAATCGATAGCCAATCAATAGCTAATCGACAATCAATCAATAATCAATAAATTCCGGAAAATTCTGGGGGTGACTTGGTAGTGCTTAGCCTAGCCCAAAAGCCAGGACTAGCTAGGTGCCCATCAGCTACGCTGTCTCTTTAGCATTGCGCTTAGAAAAGTAGATCAAAGTGTATTAAGGTGGATTGAAATGAATTAAGGTGAATTGAGGTGGATTAAGGTGTATAGCATTGGATAAAAGTGGATTAAGCTTGGTACAAATTAGAGCAAGGTGGATTAACGTGGTGTTTTAAGCTAAGGTGATAACTTGGACATGTCCTCATGTATTCGCATTCAAATCACGTAAGGATACTTAAGTGACTGTCAATTTTTTTATTATTCTGCCCTTATTATTGAAGCGCTTCTTATCGGCAGCGAAGCTGTTGTAGCAGGCGTGAAGCTAATCTGAAGCGCACATTCGCAAAAGCCTGTGTTATTTGTGCTCATTTTGATTTATTTTTTTCGCACCATATTCAAGCTTTAATTTTTCAAACATCCACATAAGAAGCAAATCAGCGGCCTAGAGGCAGTAATCTGATATTGTGAAACTTTTCATTATGCAAACTTATGTACGAAAGCACAGTGGGACTTCGTGATAAGCTTATAAAACAATTTTCGTTGTAACGAAATAAGCCGTAAAAATCCAGTTTCTCAATATTCTCCAATGTCAGTTACTGGATCTCGAGGGAAACATTATTTGCCGACGAAAAAAGCAAAGTCTGAAGTGCTTTCCGGCTGCCACGTCAGCGTGCTCCAGGCGTGACGGTAATTACGGCTTGCATTAAGTGATGGCATTTGCATACTCAAGTGCAGCATCGGTAAGACTGGCACACAGCTTCCGCTAGTACTAAGACCAAAGCGTAACAAATTTCGGGGTAAGGCATAGCCTTCGAAGATTTTCTCGTGGTCTGAATTACCATTTCAAGTTCTCATATTTCGCCTGTTTTGAACGTCGCTCCACAGCGTCACGTTTCATTTGCATAGCCCCTTTTGCTATGCCACGTGACCCTTGCGCAATCTCATGGGGCGCTTCAGATGGCAATAACTTCCAGGTATTTCGCAATCAAAGTGTGAGCGGTGCGATTTGTGTAAATAGCAAAAACTATGGCTCAACTTCAAGTTCTTTTTTTTTTTCGGTCTTGCCTAACCGCCAGATACTGCAGTGCGGTTTTGTTTTCGTACGCATTTTCGTTAACGACAAACATGACTCCTTAACTGTGAAATATTTAAAGGACATAGCTTCGTACGCTACAGCTCAAAGCTTTGTTTTCAGCTCTGCGTGAGTCACTATGACTCGCTGTCACACTTCAATCAGCGTAGTCATAATCTAAATAAGTGTGAGAACTGTATATTGTATTGACGACAGTCGCAAAAATTGGCCTAATCTCACAAAAGCCAACGTACCATTTTGTATACGCATAGTTCGATGCCCCAAAATTCACATTTAAACACGATAAACTTTACAAAAGAGCGTAGTTTCAGTTGTGGTTATTAGGCAAATACTAGATAATTAATTTTTAGACTAATTATGTTAATACTAAACTGTCTTTTGTACGAATGTGCTCTCCTTGGCTTGAAATGATGCTAAACAATATCTTCTCATACTCTTTGACGTGGAATAGTGTTCGGGCTTTCTGTGGCAAATGTTCTTGCTACCACAGTCATCACACTGCTGCATTGGCAGCCATTCCAATAGGGAAGGCAAAAGACCTCGAGAAGGCTACTCCAAGCCGTACCTGACGAAGCAGGGTTGCCTAGCAACGGCATAGTCCGCATACGATGCGAAGGCGCAGCGAAGAGTTCAGGGGGTGCAGACGGTTGCGTTGAAAACATCGCGCGCTTTAGTATGGTCTCTATTTTGCCTGTTGCTCAAGTTGCACATCGCGCGCGTCAATGTAGCACATCGGCTTCACCGATAAGGAATCGCTCCGAGCCCTTCGTGTACTGAGCTGTTGTACAAGTATGAAAGTACTGAGCTGTTGGAATGCCCAGCTTTGAACAGTTGTCGCTGTGTGCTGCTGAGCCAGTTCCGGTAGCTCAATCTTGCTTGAAGTGCGCTCAATGATCTCTTCAAAAGGTCGTTAATTTTTCAACTCGGTACGAGGCTCGCGAGCTGTAAAAGAATTATTGTCAATTACGAGACTAGACTCTCGTCTGGCGTGTATTATGCGGGGTATGATGGGTTATGGTGTGCCTTCCTCTTCTTTTGTAGCGCGATATACATTGACCGTATTCTAGCCGTTTTGCTGTGGCCGGTGGCCGCACCGCGAGCTGAGCCGTTGCCTAGCAAGCGCTGCAGCTAGCAGCGCCGCTCGCCGCGCCATCTGGCATGACGTCAGAGGAGGAGCCGGCATTGCAACGTATATATAGAAGGGTCGGCTCGGTGGGATTCGTCAGCAGATATGGAAAGTGAGTCGGAGAGACTGAAAGAAGCCAGGCTTCGTCGCCGGAACGAAACCAAGAGGAGGCAGCCAGCCGAGGCGACCGAGTCAAGAACGAGCCGCGCGCCTCGAGAAGCGTCGTAAGTACGAAGGGGCCAGGCGAGTGGATTCAGATGAGGATAGCATCCGAAACGTGTTCAAGTCAACCCCTTAGCCTACCACGTCACCGACCATCAGGCCGTCGTTGTGGCAATTGAGAAATAGCAAGATGATGACTTTCAAAATAAATGCATTACACTTTAAAAATGTAGTCTTTAATGTAACCATAACGTAACGAGAGGGAACAACCAAACCTAAACACTCAGACGTACGAAGCTAAACGATAAAGATGTAACCGTAGATAGAGCCAAGCTAAGCAATAAGATTAACCGTACCTCTCGCTACGCACACCCAGGCATAACTGAGTTAAGCCACAGCAATTTTTTTTTTCACTTTCTTTTCCGAATCTTCAAGTTGGTGGGTGGCCTGTCCCTTAACGCAGACAATTGCTAGCCAACGTCCCTTTCTCTATGCGGGGTGTTTTATGCTTGCATGTATAATAATAATAATAATAATAATAATAATAATAATAATAATAATAATAATAATAATAATAATAATAATAATAATAATAATAATAATAATAATACTGATGGTGGTGATGATGATGATGATGATGATACACAGTCAACGTAGATAGACAGAGCAGGAAAGGTAGGGAGGTTAACCAGACGCAAGCATCCTATTTGCTACCCTGCACGGGAGTTGGTGAAGAAGTGGTTAAAAAGGTAGGAGGGGGAGAAGAAGTCAAGCAAGGAATAGCACCTACTGTAGGCGTTCAGAGCACAGAACGCCTACATATTTTTCTCTCTCTTCGTTCTTTTCTTTTTTTCTTGCATAGGGTTGAGAGAGAAAAACGAAGAGGGAAAGGTAGGGAGGTTAACCAAGGACGTGCCCGGTTGGCTACCCTACACTTGGGGAGTGGGAAAGGGGGAGAATAGATAAGGAGAGAAAAGAAGAAGAAAATGAAGTCAGTCATTCGCAGAGACAGTCAAAGAAGAATCTCCGCTGTCACTAGCGTTCGTACAATCCAGTACTCTTCACGAACTGCAGAAAGAAAGGCATAGGGTAGGTACCTGGTGCTCTATTGGATTCACAGAATTGGTGCCCTGAGAACGGATGCGCAGTCGATGGTGGCAGAGAACTAGGTGGTATACTGAAATTAAGAAATTTACACGCATAACATGCGGTCAGCTGACACAAGACTGGGGTAATTTGCCTTGCAGTTGTCATAAATAGGCTGGTGATCATGACTACAGGCGCCCACTCAGTCCAGTGGATCACAGAAAAGTGCAATAATGCTTTCGCGTTCATTCGAGTAGTGTTGTAGGGTTATCTCTCCCAACAGAGGTCGGTCGTCGAACTGTTTAAGAACAGCGGTGAGTCGGTGTCTCTGCACACATACCCGGGTATTTTGACCTATGCCCTTGCCAACATCTGTTGAACTTCACCGCAATACACCAGCGTAACTAGAGGGGCAGTACATTTAAAAAATATATTTGAAAAGGCCGCCCGAATTTGAACAACTTTAAGTTAACAACGTCGCGCGAGTGCGCTCGTCTAATAACAAGCGTGTTTAGGGTACTTATTCGCAACTTCCCTGCGGAATTTCAGCAGTGTTTTAATCCTTACCATACACTGCTATAACGCAGCAAACATGTCGCGGCTAAGTGCCGTAAATACGCATGTTAATAAAAGGGGCGTACACTCCACACGGTGCTAACTGAAAGTCGTTGAAATTCGGGCAGACATTTGAAATGTCGTTTTTTGAAAATATGCCCATTGAGTTACGTTTATTCACTGCGGGGAAGTTCGACAGACAGCTGAAGGGGTAGTGTCCGAAATTTCTGAACATGTGATACTGCGTACACCGGCACAGAATGTGGCTGACAGCTTCGTCTTCCCCGCAGTGGCCACAGGCTGCGGTCACGGCCATTCTTAGGTAACTTCTTGAGGAAGAGGAGGAAAGAACGAGAGAAGACAGGGATGTCAACCAGAAATGCGACTTGTTGGCTAGTCCTGAAGTAACGCAGACGTTATAAGAGGTGCCGTAGTCGTGGGCTGCGGCTTCATTTTGACCGCCCTAGTTCATTGTCGTGCACTCCGAGATCGGCACACGAGTGCTTTTTCATTCCACCTCCGTTATAATACTACTAATACACCACCGGGAATCGAACCAACAACCCCGTGCTCAAGAGTACAATGCCATGCCGACTGAGTTGTCGTGGTGCGCAACACATGTCATTAGCTCTGCCGTAACTGATACGCACTGCAATGCAGAGGAGTTGGGAGCTGGGAACAGCGGCTTGGGGTATATTTCGCTACAAAAAAAGAAAGGCATACTCAGGGAGACCCATCGCGTTGTGGATGCTATTTTGTAGAAATTTTTGCTGTGAACAGTAAACATTGAAAGAAACTGGAAAGAAATTTTAGCCTACACGGTAGGCTAAGGCAGCCTTTTATATACCTCTTTGAAAATTATGCCACCAAAGAAGTCAGCCTCACCTGATTACGTTTGACTAGAGTCCATCGCCATTCTAAACCTTTGTCTCTCTTCCATCCCCCCTCAAATAAGTAACAATAAGGACATAAAAGAACACTGCCTCATTGAAAAACGTTCTGCAATGAGCTAATACTTGACATTTCTGCAATTATATTAACTATTATAAAAACTGGGAAGTCTAGATTAATATTTTTGAGCATCCACACTGCAACAAAATAGCCTTTTCAAATGCCCGCTCCGAGGAAGAGTGCTATCGTTAATCCACCTAGCCTATCGTAACTACAAACCGCCCTTCTAGTTTAAATGTGCGATCAAACGTGATTACGTACCGCATTTTTTTTTCTTTGAATCTTCTGCTTGGTTCAACTCTGTTCCTGCCAGAGAAAGCGCAGTTTAAGCGGGGCTAAATTTCGAAACAAGTGCAGGTAATCGGGCACGCCTTTACCGCTGCCTTTATACCCGTAATGGCCTTCGTTGAAATTTATGCGCGAATTATAGCGATATCGCAACAAATACGTCCACGCAAACGCTAGCGGACGTTAAGCATGTCACTAACCGGGGGACTGGGCGACTCTCTAATGATTTTCACAGGCAATTGAACGGCTCGCTCAAGTTTCTTCATCGCATCGTGGTAGAACAGACTTAAACATGAGAAAAATTGAGAGAAAAATACACAGTGGCCGCAGTATGTGCGCTCAATATAGGGGGCAGTGCTCGCACGCTTACACGTACCCGACCACGCCCACTGCGGTGTAGGACCTCTGCCTTATTATTAACGGGTCGACGTGACGCTCTGACTCGGCGGTGGCGATGACACGAGCTCAGCCCCTCTTGTCGCTGCACATCTGTCTTTCTAGCCCTTTCTTTGTTCCTGTATTTATATACTATACAAAGTTTTTCGTTGTTTCCTCGATGGCAGATAATAGAGAAAGGGTGTAGTGTTCGAGAGCGTCCGTTCATTGGGCCCATCGTGTCACTGCTCCGAAAAACCGAGGTTTTATTCTTCGTTGTTGTTGTTGGTTTTTTCGTCTGGTTTTTTGCTCTCATTGCTGCCTGCGCACTAAATACTAGGAAAACCGCTCTTCTAAAAAACGGTCCGCAAGTTGCACCTTTGCCTTCTTCCCTTTTTCCTTCCCCACTCTCTCTCCGCAAGTACGTGTGCGGGCTTGCCTGTGGGCCGGTTTTCAATGGTTCTCTCTTGCGTGTTTCCTATCGTTATTCCTTTGGGTGTGTTAACTTAATTTATTTCGATAAACATGGAAAGGTTCATACTAATTGTCTCACCGGAACCTTCACAAAGAAATTGTTCAAGCGTTAGTTGAACGTTGAATAATTCAATGTGTCAATTAAAGAACGATGGCATGAGGTGATAGGAGAGCGTTGCCGGCATTAAAGCATTCTTTTTTTTTCCCCTAGAATATGTGACTATAACGGTTTACCGGCTGTGCCTTTACTGTTGCCATTTCATTTCGGTGCCTTGTAGTGGAGCCATTGCTACTTTGAAACACGGTTGGCCTGCACCATGTCTGAGAAAGTAAGTGACAAGCTTATCCCGATTCGGCTGCCAGTCCATTTGTAGTCGAATATTCCCCATCGGCATTCTTTCTCTGCTTGCCGCTCGCCACCGTTCGACTGGCAACACCATGTTAGCCAATAATGGCGTGGTTAGCAGGAGTTTCATTTCCTTGTTGACAAGCAATAAACCGTAAAAAAAAAAATTCTAGCGGGTGGGAGCATGACGCTTGGCAATTACTCTGCGCATGCGTTGTAAATCCTGTGCACAACGACACGTGTAGCCCATTGCCCTTAGGCTTAATAAGTCAAGCTTTGCCCAGATGGGTTGGGAAATGTAATACCTGTTCACTACTTTACGGCACAATGGTTTGGGTGATATCTGTCCCCTTACCCCGTCCCCACATGCACAGTAGCCAATGAGAGCTATACCTCTGTTAACGTCCCTGCCTATCTGTGCATCCATTATCTTTCTCTCATTGGCACCGTAACGCGGAGTTAGCCTCTGTATAACAACAGTCAATCATTTCTGAAAACCTACCCGGTTTCCTGTAATTTCGATGATGGACATAAATACAGGTGATGATGATGATGATGATGATGATGATGATGATGATGATGATTTTGTTCTAATTGTAGCCAGTGGTCGTTCCGTGTCTGTCCAGTTAGCCTTTCGCGCGGCGCTTTCTTTTTATATCTCCTCGCTTTTTCACGCCTGACAAATACAAACATAATACAGTGACAAAAACAGTATCGTAAGGCGCTCAGGACTATTTTACTACGCCATCCCCATTGGCGTGGGTCATCGAGAATGTCCGAGAGCTCTGAGCACGTCGGAAGTCGTGCTGTCTGCCCAATATGCGCGCTAGCGGGTGAGCCCCCCTCCTGTCCACCATTTAATTATCCTTCCTCACGCTCGGCCCGGCAGCGATCCGGGCCAATCCAAGCCGAGCCTCTGACCGTAGTGGCACCCCGCTCAAGGAGTGCGCCGAGAGGAGGAGGGGGGAGGGGGAGATGACAGCCATCGACAGCTTGCGCACCGCCCGCTCTCTCGCACGTCCAGCAACGTTGCCGAGTCGCGAGATGGTTATTGGTGTACGAACTGGGGCGCGCGGGGTTCTGTTGCGGCGCCGTTATTTGAGACTAGTCAGGCGTCGGAAATTCTGTCGCCCCCTTTATGAGCCAATTTTTCCAAAAAAAAACTTCGATTATGGCTCGGCGCCACGCGTGCCGAGTTGTTGGCGCTACGCCCTAGCCCAGTGTATACTAACGCTGCCCATCGACGGCGCAATTGACGTGCACTTTAGGTTGACTGAACGAGAGAGACGGAAAAGCAGAAAAGGCTGGTAGGTTAGCTAGGACTTAGGTCGGTTGGCTACCCTTCACTGGGGGGAAGGGAAATTGGAGGTAAGATTAATAGGAGAGAATGTTAAGTATTCATGTGCACTGAAGCCACGACGTAATGGAATTCCCAGAGCTGTGTCACAGGCGGCTGTTCTATCTGGTTGACTTCAGGAATCGTAGCAGCGCTCTTGCGGCCTTCCGCAGCTGTTATTTGCGAGACCATGGTTCCAAGATCTTGTCCACCGAGCAAGGAATTTCGTCTACATGGTTTAGAGTGGCGGGAAAGTTTCTATTTCGAATGAATGGAATCAGTTTACGTCGTGAGGCTACCAGTGCTCATATAAACCGATCGCTTTCCACGGGGTGGCCAGAAGCTAACAAGCAACAAGGCAGCTCCGCAAAGATGCTGTCTATTACTTCGCACGTAAGCGGCACTCCAAGTGTGATGCCCTAATGTCGCTTCGAGAGCACCCCCTTCCCCGAACGTCGCCCAATCTGCACCGTGCGGCTGGAGGCGCCACCTCTGCTCTGCAATGAGCTCTGCGCACGTCCCTATTGTGCCCTCGATGCCTGCCTGCCTGCCTGCCTGCCTGCCTGCTTGGCGGGGATAAAAACTGGACGAGTAGGAGGAGGGAGGATAGCTAGGGGGGCGAAAACAATTAAGGGGGCGCCAAAACGGCGGAAGGGATTACGATAGGCGACTCCCAAGTCCAGGATGGCGCCGAAGACGGTGACGACGAGATGAGTGAGAAGGAGGAGGATGAGGCCTCACCGGTCGGCTCCTCAATCTGACGCCCCGCTTTTTCCTTTTCATCGCCTGTGTCCCGTTCCCATGCACGTCGCGGCTTTGGCGCTGAACATATAAGCGGGTTGATCTCGCGACCACTCTTCGCGTTAGGGCCAGACGAAGCTGGACTTGCCGGTTTCTCTCTGTGCCCGAATCTTGCAGGGTCCGCGTCCTGTCTGCGCAGCTTCGTGTGTGTCTCTATTGATACGAACCTCTCTCTCTGTCTGTCTGCTTCTCTGTTACATTGCTCTTCTTTTCATGCGCTCTCTTCATCTCTTTCACACTCGATCTTTCTCACATTCTCTTTCTTTCTGCTACTCTCTACTTTTTTTGTGTGCCAGACCAATCAGAATTCGGAAATTGTGTCTTCTCTTTAAGCATGGCCGGCACGTACACTGACGCGTCCCCAGAGACGCTCCTGTGGCCTCGTAGGGAAGATGGGGACAGACTAAATAATAGAGGAACTGAATCTAGTTAGCCGGGGTTCGGTATCATGAGCTTTGTAGTCGTAGTTGCGTTCGAGTAAATGATGTGTGCGCGTGAGAATCGTGTCCGAGCATCACGGAAGCGTTCTAATCCAGCTTCTTGCCTAATTTCGCGGAAACATACGCAGGGGACACGCCAGGCAAAAGGGGAAAGAAATGAAAATGTAGGAGTTGTAGAAAAAAGAACGAGAAGCAGAGAGAGAGAGGGGAGGAGGAGAATGACGATGAAAGGGAGGTACGAAATTTAGCGGCATGCAGTAGTTTCTTTTTCTTTTTTTTTTCTTTGTCGTTTGTTCATTTGAGCTGTGAGGAGGAACAGGGAGCAGTGTTTTGAATCAGCGTGTCCAAAAGCTGACAGCGCAATGTTGCTCTGCTTTCTAGTCAAGCGGCCTAGCGGCTGCAAACGGTCCGTTCTTTGTTGTCGTCGGACAGAGTCCACCCAGTCCAGCGCACCGACCCCCAGAACCCTGTCGTTTCGCAGTCCGTTTTGTTGTGGCCACATATTTTCTACTTCTTCTTCATCTTCTCTCTTTTGTTTTCCCTTTTCTTTTCATTGCTTTTTCTTTTTCCTTTCCTTTTTTTTTCACTTTTCTTTTGCGGCCGTGACGGGTACGTGTCTGTTGCGAAGTGCACGTAAGCTGCTTGCCCGGGCGCACTATTTCAAGCTTATTCGTTTTTCCCATAGTCTCTCTCCTGTTTTTCTTTTGTATGAAGTAGACCTGCGTGTCCATGTTTTTTTTTTTTTTGTATGCGTATTTCTTTGTTGTTTCCTTGCGTTGGGAGCCTGTGCCGTTTATTGCTAGCAGGGGGAGTTCAGAAGCATCCCATTATCTTTTTGATTATCACGACACGACTGTGGTGTAGGGAGAAGGCAAACAAGCGATAAAGATTTCGGCAACGGTCATGTAGGCGTGCACTATATCAATTTATAAAATGAACTAGAAACACTGGACGCGCTAAAGATCGACACCGAAAAAAAAACGAAAATAATTACATTGATGGCAGCTCCACAGGTATGGGCTGCGTGTGTATCTGTGAGACTTAACAGACACTGGTAGCGCGGTTTCTAGGCAACAGGTGACGCGTATTTGCACCGACTGTGGTGCGCCATCTACTCGCGCAAGTACGTCCATGCTTGTTAGGACATCGACTACGTTTTCATTATCGCCATTTTAATTATCATTTCATTACGCATTTCGTTTTTCTCACTTTGGTCGATTTAGTTCCTATAGTGTAATGGTGGCAGTAAAGCATGTTAGTTTCAATGGTCATTGTTTTCGTTGGTACGTTGAAGGAACCTTGTAATCGAGGTATGCAGGGTGTCCCAACTATCATACACCAAGATTTAAAAATATGCAAATGCCACGTAGCTGGACAGAACCAAGGTAAGGGTGTTTGCCGTCGCTTGGAGATACTCGGATTATTTTTTTTACATTCCGCCTAATTACATAATTAGTCTTCATTATTTAATATACTTCTCGAAATATTATAATTAGATGAAAAGTT
The DNA here is from genome assembly GCF_013339745.2 of Dermacentor silvarum. Lineage (NCBI taxonomy): Eukaryota > Metazoa > Arthropoda > Arachnida > Ixodida > Ixodidae > Dermacentor > Dermacentor silvarum. The sequence goes on from NC_051157.2 coordinate 88,090,696, forward strand.
TCAATGAGGAAATTGTAGCGCAACATGAAAAACTCCTGATACAGCTTTCTGTTGCTCAATACGTGCTTCATAAAAGTGTTTTTCCGAGTGTGAAAGAAGCCCGCGAATACGCGCAAAATTGCCGTGCGACTGGCGGCTCGAGGCGCTTTACGTGTATTCGCGGGCTTCTCTCACGCTCGGAAAAACATTTTTATGTAGCACGTAATAAGCAACAGAAAGCTGTATCGGGAGTTTTTCATGTTGCTGTGCAATTTCCTCTTTGACACTTTTCACCTATAATATTTCGAGAAGTTGATTATTTAATGAAGACTAAATATTTAATTAGGCGGCATGCAAAAAATAATCTGAGTATTTCCAAGCGACGGCAGACAACATTACCCTGGTTACGTCCAGCTACGTGGCATTTGCAGATTTTTAAATATTGGTGCATAAGAGTTGGGACACCCTGTATAGTATATACACTATATAGGAACGAAATATACTGAACAAAATCATTTGCTTGACTTTTAGAAATTATTTAACATACAGTTCTGCTTTCATCGTACGCTTTCTTTTTTCACAATCATGCAAGGCCGTACCATTTAAAAACTATATACAGCTAATAATCACCTACGGGGCCTCACCTTTGTTACTGTACTGAGAAAGTGATAGTGGGTGTTTCTGCCACTGCAATTCTGTGATTACCTCACAAAATATTCCAACTCTTTCAGATATTATTTTCCTTGCTGGTGGAAGAAAAACCCGATGCAATTCCTGAAATAGACGAAGTTAAGCTTGAAACACGGCTTGATACGTGTCATGTGAACTAAGTTGCAATATATTGATTAGAAAACACTTTCTTTTTAATTATTTAAGGGCTGCGGTAATTTGTTTCGTGCAGCCTATATTCATTATTACCGGTCCTGTTATTTTAACAACGTAATTAATCACTCGAACAAGAAGTTGGTTCGCAGGGTCAAACGCAGTGGCTGGCAACACTGGGCTGAGGAGTACGCGGCCCACGTGCCGTACCTTGGAGGTAATCCGTGGCGGGTGGAAAACTTGAGGGAGAGACGAGATGGCTGGTAGCTTCATGCACGCTGTGTTCCTGCGAGCCTATAGTGTTGGAAGTGGCGCGATCTTAACTTTCCGGGACGCGGTGAAGTCGAAGCGTTCGCTTCAAGAAGCCGGCGCTCTTCATCATGCCAGTGTTGTGGCAAAGATTGCTCGTGGTCATCGAGTGAGATCTGCCCATGTTTGCCTTTGTGCGCCTGACGTCATGCTTGTCGATTTCGTTAGGAAGCGAGTGTTAACGGCAGTTTATACGGCCGATAAAATTACAAACCCTACTTCGCGACTTCGCTATTGCTTTCAGTGCTCCGCCTTTCGGGTGCAACTGCGACTTTTTCCTGCTAAAATAATTGAACACCCAAGGTCGCTTTACGGGCTCGAAATCAATCGCGTCGCCAACTAATCTACCAAATGGACCATACTCTACTGCTCTAGTTGCAAGCGCCAACGTCACAAGCGTTCCACTTTTCTGTTAGGGACTGGCGTTTTGTAAAACATAGAGGGGGAAATTAGACGCCAACGCTCGCTGAGGCATGGCTCCACGGAGTTTCCTGCGAAAATAACTAAAGAGAACTGTGGCGCTACGATCCATCAGCTGCCGTGGGTATGATGGTCATGGTAGGATACAACTTAAAAAAAAAACAGCAGTTGGCAACAAATGCACACGGACCGCGCGGGGTTGTGTTACTCCGCCAGCCAATCACAGAAGCAAACAAAATCGTCGTCACGCAACCTTTTAAAACTGGCGTCGTACTTTATACGACTGTACTTGTCGTACTTGTACGTTCCACTGTAATAGACGAGTCAAAATGTATGAAATTACGTGCTTAAAACTTTATTTTTGTGATTGCCGCCTTATTTAGGTAACAGGGAAAGTTTGAAGTACGAACTATTTGCAGCCTTGCGGAGGAACAGTGGCTGGCGGTTATGACGGCGTGGCCGGGGATTCACTGCAGACTTTAGTTGTATCCGACAATAGTATATGAATTTTCTTTGTCTCCGCGCTTGTAGCCTCAAACGTCCTTGTGCCCTAATTAAATACGCTTTATGTTTCTAAATTACTAAGCACACATTACCTTCTAAACATAGCGAGACGATTAGTGTCTGCGCACACGCGTAGTCATTGCGAGTTGTTGCAATTATAACCCAACAGGTGGTGTCCCAAATCCGCACCCCAGCCACAGCTCTCTCTGTCTCTTTCTCTGGGCAATAGAAGCCAATCTCGAAGGCCATGTTTTTGATGACTGCATGCGCCGTAAGCAAGTTCAAAGCCGTAAACACGACATGGACGCCATGTATTAGGCAATATTCACTTTGCAACGGCCGAAGACACACCGGCATTCCGCCCAACCACAACGAGCGCGCCCATCTCGTCGCGAGGCAGCTTACCCGCCGCGACGCGATCCCCCAGAGGGCAGCCGCCGCCGTTGTTGTGCGGGGCCCCAACGGAGGAGTTACCAACACAACCCAAATCGCGGCGGATGGAGCTGGGGGCCACGGGGACGCCAACCGCGACATCACGGAGTTTCCGGCCTCGTACCGAGAGGTTCTTGGTCACTACAAGAAAGAACGCAAGAAATATCCACAACCCCACGGGCGGCTGGACAGGTCCCAGGCAGTCGACCTGAGGCGGTTGCAGACAGGCACTTTCACCAACCCCTACCACCTGCACCGCCTGTGGCCCGCGCGGCACCCATCGCCCGGCTGCCCCTGGTGCGAGCACGAACGGGCTGATATGGCCCATATGCTTTGGGAATGTCAACGCCATGAGCAAGAAGCACGAAGAGGAAGGCAGAAGACAACATCAGGACCCTCTGAAGGCGGGCGCCTCACAGAGAGATGGCAAGCCGCCCTCCTCAGCGAGGCACCCGAAGACCAGGAGTGGGCCGTCCAGCGGGCCAGGGCTATTGCCGAGGATCTCGAGAGATTTTTCTCCGGCGATGGACCCCTGGCAGCCTAGCCCCGGGCACCAACAGCCATATCCGTTGGACATATAAAGTTTATTCCTATCCTATCCTATCCACTTTGCATGAATAGCATTAATCTGCAAAGTTACGAAGCCATTCGAAGCCAGATGGACGAAGTTTGGGAAAATCCATATGCTACTCACTTTTCCCAAGATGGCGGAACTGCCACACTCGCGGCTCCCGCTAACACTCAAAGCCCCTGCAAAAAAAAAAAAAAAAAAAAAAAAAAAAAAAAAACTTGACACTAGCGCCAGAGCTCTCTCTAGTGATTTTTCGGAGGAAACGTTACACGTGCCTAACTTAAACGCACACGTGAACACGTGAAGCGTTCACGTGAAACGTAACACGCACGCGTGAGGCCACAGCCTCGGCGTAATGCAGGCGCTGATCTTTCCAGTTCGTCTGACGGTCGCGTTGCCATCTATCACGTGGCCAAGGGTGCGAGAAAGGATAGAGAGAGAGGGGGGGAGGGGTGTGATCTGGAGGGCTTTTCGGGGTGCCAACTAAGGAAGAATTATCGCTTTGCGTCCGCCCGACCGAAAGTATCGGTTCCGCTAGCAGAGCCCCAGCGGTTATTTCTCGTGTCAGCGGAGAAGCGAGAACACCGTTTTGCTTGGCGTCACTTTCGGCCTTGAGATGTCCGAGGAGAGCCGTAGTCATCCGCGAGGAAGACAAAGGCCACGGGGAGAGGTAGCTGGGCGTGGAGGGGGAGGGTTAGTTTCACCTGTGTCTACCAATCGTTGTTTCGTTTCAGCGCGGGCGGGCTCGACTTAAGCGCGAAGATGCGTGTTTACTTAAGCGACACTAATGTGTACTGTTTACGAGCATAGGTGAACGAAGAGTTTCATTTTAGGTCATTTAATTACGTGCTGGAAACCATTAACCTGTTTTATGCTTCCATTTTGGAATAAACTAATATCTCCAGCAAATGAGAAATTTAGTTAGCTTAATACTTTGACGTAGGTTTGCAAACGGGATCTGAGCACGTGCGCGCAGTAAACTTTGTTAAGACACACGGGCGAGACGAAGGGAAATGAGGCGCACACAGTCCTTGTGCTCTTCTCGTCCATGTTTGTATTGCGCAGGACCTTGCTTAACGATGTGCGACTAACCACTGCTACATTCGTGACGCGAAGTTAAATCGGCCGTGGTCGTCACGGCATTCTGTCACTTTCTTTCGTTTGCAATTTTTCACGTTCTTTTCTCTGGCCATGGCGGCTCTTTGTGAACGCGTTATCAAGACAACCCTGGTTACTTGATTGCTTTCCTTTGTATATTTGTAGATGGCTTTTCTTTGACGCGTCGGCGTACTTAGGTAATGTTTTCAGTTACGGTATTCCTAATCGCGATACACAAACAAGTCCTCAGAGCAGTTTCACATGGTCACCATCGATGTCAAACGCGTAGGATGACGGGTGGTGGTTGGAATGATGCGGTCGGCAGGGTGACGTAAATGAAGAGTATCAGTAAGAAGATATCATCTAGGAAAATGGTTTAAACACAGCTGGTGTGTGGACATCGCGACGTCTCTGACAAAATAACGCAATTCGTTTAAAGTAAGGCAATAGACAGATGTGCCGGCGAGTACTGACAATTTGCCTTTAGTGCGCTTAATTTCGGCATTCGGCAGATGGGGAAAGTGAACAGCGCCGCTGCCGACTTAGCTTTTCATGAACGCTCTCCAGTCGCGCCTATAATGTTATGGTTCCCTCTACATTTATCTTTCTTCTTTTACTTTTCTTTTTCTCTGTGTCGCAACGAAAAGGTTCCCTTTCGGCTTTAGTCACTTTTGTCTGCGCCCGCTACCCAGACGTATTGCTTTATTCTGTGTTGTTTCCTTTTTGACCCGCTAATATCAACGGACTTTTGCAGAATTTACAGAGTCCATGTATTGGTTGGTGTGCAGGGAGCCTTCCTTACCAATCACGATCGGTTGCGACTCACATCAACCGCCTTTTGTACTGAAACGTTTGCTATGCACAAAGTAGGTAGTCGCATTCGTAGCCACTTCTATAGCAGCATCGATGTTTGCTTCTTGCATAGCAAGGGCATAGTCGCCCCAGGTGAGGGTGCCAAGCCACAAAGACACATATAAATATTTCCGTAAAAAGCGGGGAGTAGCTCTGGCTACTTCCTGAACGCTCTTAAAGTTAATGCACTATGGTCTAAATAAGCCAGAGAGCAGAAGGTAACAGATTACGCCCGCTTGAAATCGCCACCATTTTATTTAACTTTTGTTGCGCCTCACGGTAACTGTTCATATTATCGGTGTATATACTCATTTGGTGATTTGCTCACTCGTTTAATTTTACCATATTTGGCGCATTACAACTGCTTATGCGCACATATATAACTTTCTATACCTCCCCTGCCCAAACTAAAACCGCAAAAGTAGTCGTTACTACTCATTCCCACTAAGTACTAAGTCCAAAGTACTATGGACGGAAATCACTGAAACTCACAAAGCCAGAGAAAACATATATAGAGATAAGCGATCGCCCAAAAGGAAACATTTGGGTAGTTTCTGGGACGAAAGAAAATGTCTCTCTCTCTCTCTCTCAGTTCTGAACTGTGCGGCTTGTATTTATTTTTTATTTATTTTTTATTTATGTCTTACTTGTGAAAGCGGACACTAAAATATCAAAGCAAGATGAGGGAGTCAGCAGCGTAAGGAAAACGACGTCGCTCGGGACGCGGTCGTATGCAATTTCCTGAACAGCTTCCGCTGTTCATAATAACCGCACAGGGTACAGAAAACTAGCGCTTTGTGTTTCCTGGAAAAGAGCAAGAAAAAAATTAAGTGGCTGAGCATTATGTCCTCGCTTCTGCATCTTATTTTATTTTCTCTCTCCTCTCTCTCTCTCGCTTTGCTCACAGCTAAACTGACTTTGCCGCTACCTTTGCAGGCCCCAACGCCTAATCTTTTCTTTCCCTATATGTCGATTTATTATTATTATTATTTTTTGTGACCTGTTTTCACTTTCGTTGTATACGCTCGGCTTGAGTACGCGGAGAGCATAAAATGAAGGAACCCGTAATCATGAAACCTTACCACCGGTCGTTAAGCGCCAGAGTTCTCTTTTTTTTTTTTTTTTTTTTTGTAGTAGCTGTTGTTGATTGTTGTAGCTGCTGGTGCTGCTGTTATGACGATATCGTTGGCCTTGTTTACAATTTTCTTCACGCACCTTGGCGCGTTGAGCTCGCAGCAACTCTGGCAAGGTTACCGCGTGATGCGAACGACTTTCAAAGATTACGGGAACTGTGAGAAATAACGAAACGGGGGAACTCTGCTTATAAAGATGAGCGTAATGTACCGTGAAATCAACGGACGTGCAACACGTTTGTGGCATTTAACGTTTAGTATGGTGTTTCCCGCGCGAGTTATCTTAATTCGTCTGAATATTTCAAAGCGAGAAGGCAAATATCCACGAATGGGCGTGGACTAGATGGTGCGAGGCCACTATAAATAAGTAAAAAAGAACGGAATGGGAATGTCTTGCAGAATGCAATTTCATTCGTAGAAGATGTTGAAATGGCTATGGGGTCAAAAGTATTCGCAAGGCAAAGAAAGTTTACGCGGCTAACAGCCAAATTGTCAGTTTCTTTTGATGTCGGCGAATGCATATTTGAATTAACTTTCGTGCAAGGGAGTGAGTGACAACTTTATTAACCGAAGGGGTGCAATTCATCTTGCTTGGTAATGAATAGGAAAGGGAATTTTTCTTTCTTCAGCATCATATATATATTCATATGATGCTGCCGAAAGAAAGTTCACCTTCATTTATGTATAATACACACACACGCGCGCGCGCGCCATGCACATGACTAATTTTCAGCTCTGTCTCTCTCTCTCTCTCTCTGTGTGTGTGTGTGTGTGTGTGTGTGTGTGTGTGTGTGTGTGTGTGTGTGTGTGTGTGTTGCGTGTGCGTGTGCGTGCGTGCGTGCGTGCGTGCGTGCGTGCGTGCGTGTGTGTGTGTGTGTGTGTGTGTGTGTGTGCGTGCGTGCGTGCGTGCGTGCGTGCGTGCGTGCGTGCGTGCGTGCGTGCGTGCGTGCGTGTGTGTGTGTGTGTGTGTGTGTGTGTGTGTGTGTGTGTGTGTGTGTGTTTGTGTGTGTGTGTAGGGGGGGGGGGTCACTAAACTCAGAGTTTATTGCACGTGAGAACTTGTACTGATTAGTTAGTGCCTTCGTTGCGATCTTTGTAGCCGATAAATCGACGACGATCATGTTGACAAAACGTTTGTTTGGGTAGCTATTACCAGTGGCGCACCGATGGGGGGGGGGGGGGTTTCGGGGGTTGTAACCCCCCCCCCCCCCCCCCTGAGGCCGACTTAACCCCCCCCCCCTTTTTTTTTTTGTAGCGTTAGCTACACTGGCCTAGCCAAGCCCGTTTCGCGTGGCACATCAAGAGCCGTGCTGCGCATGCGCAAGGATCAGTGATGTCACACGGCTTGCGCATCACCGGAGCCACCGGAGCCGGCACCTCTCGCGCACTCCGCCGCCGCCGCGCGCGACTCACCGTCGCCGGTCTGCGCATTCCAGAGGAGTGACGTCGTAGCCGTGGTAGACGCACTGGCGCCGGCGCGCGTTCGCTCGCTGTGCAGTCGCCGTCTGACACTGCGCTGGAACCGCTGCGCTTCTGACTGGCGTTTGCCAGTGTGGTATAGCCATGGAGAAGGAGAGCGCAAATGCTGCTCAACAGCGCAGAAGAACGGAGAAGCTTGACTCATCGGATCCCGAAGTAGTTGCCTGGCAATTAGCGGTTGAGCGTAGGAGGAATGAATACATGTGCCACATAATACGTACACCGCGTGTGTGTCATTGGAGCAGCAGTAAGCATGACAATCAAGCTAATCCTTGAGAATCTAGGAAAGCTAAGAATAATCAGCTGAACCTTTGCTAACGCCACGTATATCCTGGCATAGCCGAGCTAAGCCACTGCAACTTCTTGTTTAACCCCTTTTCTTTCCTTGCGCATTTGAGTACTGCAACTAAGATGTAAGACGCGCAATCGTATGCACACTCGCACAAAGCGCTTTTTTTTTTTTACAATTTCCCGTGAAGAAATTGAAATTAGTGCTGTGTAGATGGTATTGGCAAACTGTCGACCCCCCCCCCCCCCCCCCTGGCAGAGATCCTGGGTGCGCTACTGGCTATTACTGTGCTTTTAGAGCGAGAACTCTACTACGCCATGTCTCCCAAGGTCATTCGTCGCGTCGCCATGACATTGAGCCGCCGGAGCGCTAGTGTGGCAGGTGTGACGTCACGCCACTTGATCTGGTGCGGAGAGGCGTCGCAGCTGCGCTCGCTCGGAGACTCGCCGCTGCGGTGGCACGGGACTGGGCGAAGGTTTAACATGACTGTTTCACCGGCGCTTGGTCGCTCAGTCTCGCCATGGATGTCGCGCAGGCTGGGCCGTCTGTGTGTGCGCTTGGCTGCTGAAGTTGGCTGCTGGCTGCTGAAACCAGAATAGTTAGCTGCTGAAACAGCGGAACAAAGAGAGCCAAGATTAACACGTTATAGAGAAGCTTACAAAGCGCGGAAGCGTGCGTTAATAGAACACTGTCTGCATAGGCTTTGCAAAACCAAGCCAAACATACCTTTCGCTCATGATAACTAGGTTTGCAAGAGTTAAACCTAAGCCAACTTTTCCTTCATTTCTGTCTTGTCTTTTCTCTTGTGTGTGTGTGGCAGATTAAAATTTTATTAATGATCATAAATAACATTGATCCTACAGTGGCAGCTGCGCTGATATCCTTTATGGAGGAAAATTGGCTGCAAGTATATTGCATGGAAGATGAAGAACTGGATATCTTTGGAGAGCACTGAGGCGAAGCCAGCGAATTGTACGAAGCAAGAAAGTTTCAATCTACGTGTTCCCTGTTTTTCTCTGTTGTAAGCGACAGGATTCCAGCTCGCTCTATCTGATGACACAGACGTTTCCGGGTAGAAAGGAAGTGCGACTCATTGCGTGGAAATGTTGAAGCTCAACTGCCTTAACGTTGACCAGAATACCTAGGGCACATAGTCACGGTGTAGAGTTTCTTCATATCCAACTGCAGTATTTATTTATTTGTTTGTTTGTTTGTTTGTTTGTTTGTTTGTTTGTTTGTTTGTTTGTTTGTTTGTTTGTTTGTTTGTTTGTTTGACATACCCTCAATCTCGTAGTCATTGTAGAGGGGAGTCGGTTACATAATATCAAGAGGAACAATAACAGAATGAAACACGGTATGCTATACAATATTAGCGGCTAATCATAAAATACAATAAAATTTTCGAACAAATTGCAGACATCACAACACGTATAAAAACAAAGCGGGAGGTTAGGTATACATCAAATGAACGCATAGCAAGAAGTACCACGGGCGGAAATCAATGAAACTGGCAAAGCCTGAAAACATATACTATAGAGATAACTGAACATCGAAAAGTTAACAATTGGGTGGTTGGTGGGACATATAAACCTGGCGGTGCCCTAAGTCGTCTTTCCATGTTTTGATGTCCGAATGCTCGCTGTGCACTGGGAGTTTATCTGCCAAAGCACTCTCGGATTCTAGCGACAGGCACCAGCGGATGTCAAAACCACTAAGGGTTTTGACCCATAAATACGATCACTGTAAGACCAACACTACTTTCCCGCCTGTAAAATACGCATGCTTTGATTAACCCTACCTTCTTTCTTAGTATTTTGATAATACACTGTAAGGGGGGCTGACTAAATTTCCGTATGAACTGCGGTGTTCATGAGAACTCCCGTCTGTGGACCCCCCTCCCTTTGTTTCTAGTTGTATTGCTGCATTTCTATCAGCTGCCTCAGTTTCGGAAACTAAAGGATTTTGAAAAACAATATATTCGAATGTTTCGTGCCAAAATCAATGATGTGCGGCCGTTTCAGCAGGACTTGGGCTTATCGCATCCTGGCGTCCCTGCAGTGACATTCGGTGCCGCTTTCTGTCCTGCCCCGGAAATGTGAAGCAACGAGCAGCGCTGTTGTTTGAAAGCAGAGATAAGCGAAGTTTCGCTTGTTTGACAGCGGAGGTAACACCAGCTTTGTGAGAGAGTGTCAGACCGTTCAGAAGGAGCTGTCAAATTCCTCCTGCGCTTGCAAGTTTCCTCCAAGCAATGTGGCTCATTAAACTCAAGGATAACATTCCTATGCCCGAAATAGGTGCAGGCCACCGGATCAAGCTGTCTTTAAGCCGTGACGTTCAACTGACCCTAGGTGCAATACATTTGCACCTACTCTGGCGCTGTGTAGTCGAGACTTTGCGGTGGCCCGAACATTTTCTTGTGCTGTTTCCTGCACTGCGACTTGCGCATGCTGTGGACTGCGAAGCACTTTTCGCGATCGCTTGTTGTTGCCTGTACGGCACCTGGCCTCGGCTCAGGTCTGCATTGCTACCGTTTTCCGTACGCCCTATACAATATAGCATACCGACGTTCTGTGCTTTAGAGCGTGCACTATACATTATGTATAGACTGTATGTTTGTCGTTGCTCCTGTTCTCCACGTAGTGTGTGTTTATCTTCACCTTCGGTGGGTTTCATCTTCGTCGCAGGGTAGCACAGAGAGTGCTCGGCATTTATGTCTGCGCTGTCATGACTTGAACGACGCAACACCAAATTTTTTACTTCTTCCTCTTCTTGACTTCTCTGTCTACTGCGCATACCGCCAATGACAGCTCCATTTCCTCCACTTCCCGTTTCTCACAGCGGCGTATGCCTATGTCTTGCCTGCTCACGCATTCCGAGCGCTGAAAAAAAAAATGAGAAAAGATGATTTAGAAAGCAAGAAAAAAAGAGAAGGCGTCGTTGGAGCGCACTCGCTCTCCAGGCGTGCGTGACATTCTTCCGGTCGCGTGTTTCGCTCGTGGCAGTGCGATTGCGACGCGGGTCGATAGTTGCCCAATTTCGGGAGCGCGTAACCGCGGCACGCACGCAGATGTGATTTGTGCGTCCCTCAATTCTGGAGTGCGAGCTTTTCCCGCAGCAACCACGTGCTCGCGACAGAGATCAACATCTCCCGCGGGTTGTAGAATGAAGATCATGCCGATCGAACGTGTAGAAAGAAGCATGGACCTCTTTAATATTAGTATTTTTTTTTTGCTCATAACAAAAAAAGAAAAGGTGTCCTCGCTACGTAGGCCCTGTTTGCTGGGAAAATTCCACAGAGGTCGCAGAAAATGCTTAACCATAAAGCGCGATAAGGCTGCATCGTCTCTCGAACGGGTTTTCAAGATTATGGTCTTCGACAAATATTAATGCTTCACACACATACGAATGACTTCTGCTATAAACGCCGTGGTTGAAACGGCGAGGAAAGAAGGCCCATCGGCTCGTTCAAGTGCGTTCTTCTTTCTTTTATGTTTCGGTGGGATATTCGTGGGACATTGATGTTTTACAAGACAAGCATCTTAGTTCGCCCAGCACATTAAGGATGCTGGATTTCCTAGGGTATGTATATTTGCGCAACACCTCTTGTGTCGTTTTGTGTTTGTCATTGTAATATTGTGTAAGGCATTTCCATGTCACCAATGTTCAAAAGAGTAGCCGGCACAATCTATTGGTTGCAACTACTTCTTATTTATTCATGTAAAAAAAAATCAGGCAAGTTTGCACTCGGTCGCGCAAATCTTAGGCACAGCGAAGTTTGCTGGCTGCTACTGCTAGGTATGAACTTGGTTGCTGCTATAGGCCTTAACTTGGTTTAACTTAACTACGCATGTAGGAAGGTATTCTCGAGTGATCATTTTCGGAGGTACCTTCGCTTTCGCGACATTTCGCGTGATTAGCGCTGGACGCGTGGGCCCCTACGAGCGACAGCGCTCCTGGCATGCCGCAAACGCAGGCAGGCTAACCAAGTTAGGTACCGTGCCAAGAACGCTGTCGCTTGCCGACGCCGAACGCGCTGTAGGCTAGCCGCTCGATATCGATAGGCCAGATTCGCTGTGTCTTGAGCTTTGCGCGGCCTAGTACAAGCTTTCGCTTTTTTTTCCTCTCTCTCCTGGCTACGTACCACAAATTACGGCTGGCTTAAACAGCTTCGCTGTTAAAAATCTGTCAGTTATGACGACGCATGACGGAATTTCTGATTCCATAGATGATGTAGCTCAGCGTCACGGAGTTAAGAAAACTATGCAATATTCACGCCAGAATCGCACCAGAATACAACAAAATATATCTTAGCGCCCCTGTTTTAGTTATCTATGTTATTCTGTTTTTATTTATTTATTTTTTCGTAAGGTATCCCTGTATGACCCCCTAGTATAGCTCTATCTGTGAATGCCAGTACTCATATATCATGTTCGGTTACCAAGGAGATTTCGTACAACATCAATATCGCGTCGGCTGATATTAAGCGAGCTAGTGCAACTTATCGTATGCGTGCTTATGGCGCGTGGAATTTGATGCGATGGCATTACAGAGCTCGAAACTAGGCTTTCAACGTTATACGTTATACTATGGCGGTATCTTTTCCCGCTGCTTTCACGAACACGTACAGACCATGCGAGTCACAAATGACACTGCTGCCCCATTACCACGTGTCAAGCATGTCACTACGCTGGTTTCGATGTCGATGGACCTAGCAGATCGGAAAGGCTCAAAGGTCGACGTAAATCCTCCAGAGTGCCACTAATCTTCTTTCGTTTTGTTCATTTACATAGAGTAACGAATGAACTCTTTTCGCTATTATTTGATTTGTATTGAAAGTTTGATGGCTTCCGTGAGGTTATCTTTGGACTACAAATAGCCTGCGTTAGATCCCAATGGCCGTTTGTTAAATTTTACAGCTTCGAAGCTACTCACAAAGGCACAAAGCAGTACTTCAGGCTTCCACGCGTAGGTATTATTCTTGTACACGGAGGCACAGTCCTCTCCGAAAGCAAACAGATCACAGAATGCAAACGCATTAGCTGCGAAGCGATGAATCAGCGCTACAAAAACGCCGAATCATTACGGATGAGAAGCATCAAATAATTATGCGTTTACGCAGCTGCGAGCCTATTCTCAGTGCCACGACGAGTCCATTGCTTGCTTCTGTTTGAAAATTCAAGAAGACGAGAAACTTCATTTGGACGACTTTCACGGAAAAGCATCGCTCTTTCCTGGCAGATTCTTGCGACGGTGTCATAATTCGCCCGTTTCTGAGACAAAAGTCGATTGAAGGGACGGCTCTTCATAATGAACCTCAATGGACCTTCATGTGCCGCTTTCCTTGGCGCTATGCCTCTATTCTCAAAGCCGTCCGAGACAACGGCTCGCTGGCGCCTTTGTTCGGCCACGTCGCACGTGGAACGAATTTTTCTTGCCCCGGAGGCAAATCTAAGAATAATGGACGCCGACGTGTTCCGTTCGCGGTGGGCTTCTTTCTAATGGAGTGGCAGTGTGCGGCTGTCGGGGTTTTAATAGCTTCGACAACGTTAAAATTTCAACGTTAAAAATGCGCTACCAATTGATTATGTGCTAAGAAGTTTCAATAATAGCAATGCGTAAGAGGTCTTTCGAAATTTTGAGCTCACGTTTCTGGCTATTTGAAGAAAAGGAACTAATAAGATTAGGAACACTTCGGCCACCTATATAGGCGGACGTCGGCTATGCTTCTCTGCATCAAGCCCAAAGCAGCGAATTGCGCCTACACGAATGAAGAAGCAACAAAGCAGTGCAAGTGGTCGCAAGCGCTCTTGCTTGCGTAGTAGGAGGAGATTAAGATAAGTTTGTTTTGCGGATAGAAAAGGGGGACTAATGTGCAGGAAATGCTTGACTGCCATCCGCTCGAGTTTCTGCACGCTGATGCATTAGTTCAAGCAAGAAAAGTTATGCGTTGCTCGTCCCATTATACGTTTTCATCGGGAATCTGAATATCGTCGGAAGAAATGTGAAAGTTTCGCAACGTTGGTATTTTCATTTCGCGTTGAATAATTCAACACGTAGACGACTCAACTTCTTATGTAGCCACATATGGATCGACCAGGGCGACGGCAGTGGAGGAGAAAGCTTTATCGGGCGACTCAGAGAATGCGGACCGTTAACTCGTGATTTCTAGTGGCTATATGACAAACCTGCACTTAGCTGTAGTGATATCAACCCCACCGCCAAATGGTGGTGGTGATGATTTAGCAACCGAGAGACATTTAGCAACCGCACTGATGTCAGGATGCCACTTCAATGCCAAGCGCCGCACTTTCGATGCATGTCGCAGTGTGGCGTATCTCGGCCTTGTTACGTTTGGCCGAGTTGGGTTCCAAGCAGGGAGAAGAAGACGCCGGGAGAAGGAAGAACGTACTTTTAATGCGGCATGCTTGCCGAAAGTAGGTGTACAGAAGAAGCGCCACGGCGTGATCCGCAGTCCTTTATAAAGGAACGCCGTGATCAAAGGGCGAGGGAAAACATATCAGCGCACATGCGCGAAACAGATTATCGTCCGGATCAGATGAGCCAGACTTGGGCGCCGGCTGATAAGCGTTGCGCAAACGCAACAGCCCCTCCGCACGGAAGAGCACCAAGGGGCTAAAGAAGGCTTCACACGCACTGGTTTTTGCGAAAGGTTCGTCGAAGACTTCGATGTAACGGCACTTTCGGAGATTTTTACCAGTTCAGCCGGCTGCGCGCTTGATGGGCCGGTCCGAGGTGCACAGAAACGCCAAAGTACTTGGCGACCGATGTTCAAGGATCCGGCGAAGTGACGTCTGACCGTCCGAGGACAGATGACTCGGTGCTCGGTTTTCAAGTCCAAGTACGGACGCGCGCAGGGTCCGGTGGTCTCTCAGGCCGATGTGCGGAAGTGTGGAGTGCATGGCCTGAGAGACCACCGGAACCTGCGCGCGTCCGTAAAGGAGGCATCCTTCGACTTGAAAACCGAGCACCGAGTCATCTGTCCTCGGACGGTCAGACGTCACTTCGCCGGATCCTTGAACATCGGTCGCCAAGTACTTTGGCGCTTCTGTGCACCTCGGACCTTCCCATCAAGCGCGCAGCCGGCTGAACTGGTAAAAATATCTGAAAGAGCCGTTACATCGAAGTCTTCAACGAACCTTTCGCAAAAACCAGTGCGTGTGAAACCTTCTTTACCCCCTTGGTGCTCTTCCGTGGGAGGGGCTGCTGCGTTTGCGCACCGCTTATCAGCCGGCGCCCAAGTCTGGCTCATCTGTTCCGGACGATAATCTGTTTCGCGCATGTGCGCTAATATGTTTTCCCTCGCCCTTTGATCACGGCGTTCCTTTAAATGACATAAATGACATTCCATTACGCTATTCGAGGAAGCTCAACTTGTCGGATGGTGTAAAATGGCAGCGAGGCACGCACGCTCGTAAGTCGCCAAAGAGTTGGGTGGTCATTGCCGGCCAAATCTGTTCCTTTGAACCACTCCATAACAGAAAGTGCATGGCGGACGCACTAGCGGACAGTCCGCGTCAAAACCCCCTTGCCATGCGTCCATGGCCCTAACTACTAACAGCAAAAGTCACAGCAGCGCCAACCAAGGCTCTAGCCTACTTCGGCGGCTGCCCAAAGCCAGTTCGTCGGTTAATCTCTGATCGCGAGCATCGCCGCTTCTCGTGCGGTCCCTTGGCGATGAAGATTGAGAGCATCGGGACAAGAAGCAGAGATCAGCCAAGCGCGCCTCAATTAAGGCAGCGCCAATTCTCACGTTTTCTTTTTCTTCTCGTTTTTCTTCACTTATTAAACGCAGCTCTCACGAACCCCGCGTGCGTGCGTGCGTTATCCGAAGAAAAAAAAAACGCTGCTGCGGAAAGGGAAGAAAATGGCGTCGTCGTCGTCGTCGGTGACGAAGGGTAGAAACGTCTTCGAGCGAGGGTGTGATTAATGATACGGTGGCCGGTACGAAGGGTTTTGAGCAGCGCACCAGTGCGCTAATCGCTTTCGCTTCTCCTCCTAGATTCGGGTAGCACGCGGCGAATGAAATGGAAAAAGATAGAGAGAGGACAAGACCGCTTTATGTGTTGAAAGTGGAGAATCGCTGCGTGGTGGGGGGAGGGTTAGCAGGGGAAATAAAGGGGGGGGGGGGGAGGGGGCGGGTGTTGGAAGGCGGCACCCACCGCAATGATGTCGGTCGTTCAGCTAAAGGAGGGCGTTGTAACGAGGCTCCATCGAGGCGTCCGCAAAATGTGCGCGGCGGCTTTTCACTAATGTTGGTTTTTCCTGATCTCCGGTTTCCCTGCCCTGCTCTTCTTGCTGCTTTTCTTTTTTTTTTGCGTAAAATTTCGGCGCTTTGCTTTTGCACCACGACACGATGAGAGGCATGCTCGCGCAGCCCACAGCACACTCTGCCGACGCCTCGAAATCAATATATCGCGCGGCGTTAAGGACTTTTAACGTTGCTTCTTTCTCTTTCTGACTTGGCACAGCTTGTATCGCGATGCATGCCGCATCTGTTTAGTATCCTGTAAGAGATTTCCCGAGGGCTACAAACACCGCCTTTTTCTATAGTGCCATTTACAAACAAAGCAGGACTGAAAGCAAGAGCGAATACATTCTTAGAGACGTATGTGAAAGATGAAGGCATGCTCTAGGGATTCAACGCTAATTTTCCTGAACTTAATCATCCTGTAGATCTCTTGCTGCTGAGGTATATTTCCTGTTGCGCGTATAGCGTAGTGCCTGCAAAAGTAAATATGAGGGTGCTTAGGACAGGGGAGGAGTCGACTTATCGCAACCGAACCCGGCCTTCCTACTCCACCCTACGTGCCGCATGCACAGCAACACCAGAAGTAACAGAGCTTATGATCAGTATAATATTGTTACTTGGTGCAGGCGCACACTCCAGACAATGTGCAAGACCTACATGTTGCGGAACACGCAGCGCTCACCAAAAATAAAGGACAATCCGCGTTGCTCACACATGTGCCGTTCTTCTTTCTCTGTTCTTGTACTCGACAGAAATGGAACGTTAAAGGGCCCATTTAACCGTACGGTTTTAACACATTGGCCTTTAATTGCGCTCGTTCTGCCGGCGTGCAGAGATTCGCCACTTTCGCAAGGCACCGAGCGTTTTCGCCATTTAGCCCCCCCCCCCCCCCCCCTCAATAATGAGCAGCGGCAACGCTGTTCGCCGGTGCTTTATTGCGTTCACGGTGCATGTTGCTCAAGGACAGTGGTGCTTATAGCATCGTAAGGGGTGTGCTAAAAACCCTACAGCAACTCCTGTTTGACCCCGCCCTGCCTTCATTAGTCGACGCCGAGCCGAGCCGCCCCAACCTGGCGAACATGGAAGCTATACCTTCCGCGAACCCGCTTTCGCGAAGCTGCCTGAGACTGCCGCGCGAGCTTGTAGTGATCGTTGCGCACGCCCTCTCGTTCAGCGGCGATGCGCATGTAGCGCGTGCGACCGAAACGCGTGCAGAAACAACCCCGCCCGGGCTTCACCTGTAGAAACACGCTCGAGAACCTCTTTCACGGCGGCGGCACACCGCTATATATAGCCCGGGTCTGCTGCAGTCTTCCGGACACGGGAGCCGCTCGGCATAAGCCGAAGGCCGCGGCCGAATGCGCTCCCGTATTGCAGAGAGAAAGACAGAGAGAGAGAGAAAGAGATAACGTAAAAGAGCCCAGTATGGAGTTTGCGCGATGCAGAGACTGAAAGCTCGGTGGTTCGAGCGCGAGCGATTCCTTTGTTGCGAGGAGGGAAGAGCGAGCCCGAGCTCGCTTCGGAGCTCGATCGAACAGCGCCGTGCACTTTTTTTCCTTTCCCGGACGTTCCTATGGTATACGCCTCCGCTCCCATGCGGGCCAGGTGCGCGCTTTCTCAAAACGCTTCGGTCAGCAGCGTATAGAAAAGAGGGAATAGGGAGGATATGAGGGAGGGGTCTGTAGGCGCGCCGGACCACCCGCTGGCATTTCGTTCGTCTTCGGCGTTATTTCACGCCTTCCATCTGAAACCGTCTGCTCCACGGCCCGCCGAAGACGACCGTGCACCATCACCGCTGGACAAAGACAGTGCGCTCCGCTTTCCCTTACCTGCGACGATTTGGTCGCTCGACGGGCCGTTGTGTCCGCTACCTCGGGTTTTATTTTATCTTTATTTTCCCTGTAACGCATGCGCGTCAATACGGAGCGGGGACGTAAGGTAGACAATGATAGAATAGTCCGTCGGCGGGCTGTCTTCGCTCTCAATCATGCAGCGCCTCGCATTCATTGTTCGCGCAAGATGGCGGGTTTATCGCGTCGCCTTGTTCGTTTTCTAAGCGCTTGCGTCTCGATTCTGTCAACTGCAGTTCGAGTGCGCGCACATCAAATGCGTGTGGCTGTCATTGTCTCGTCTTTTACATGCGTGTGCCTTGAAAATCGTTTCCGCCTACAGTGATTGCTTGCTCAGTATATGGCCGGCCGGCTCCTTCGATCGCCGCTGAGCAAAGTGCTCTTTTGGGCGCCTTTCTTTTGTTTTACTTGTGTATTATTTATTTCTCACTGGCTTAAGTTAAGCGGCAAGCTTTCTCTTCAAATTGAATAGGCACGAAATAACAGCGTGGGAAGAAATCTTTTCGAAAACCTATTATTATATAATCGTCGTGGAGAGCGCAGTTGTATAGTATAGAGCGGTGGAGCGAAAGATGCGGTTCCGTCACAACGCGTAACCTTTTGTGCGCACCTCGGAGGCTTCGTGTAGGCGTTTTCGTATTCACGAAGTGTTTATCCTACGCTTCGCTGCTGACTCTTTGTGTACGCACACGCGCCCGGGCCTGCTACGCTTCGAATAAATGTCGCTGGGACGTCGAAGGTGGCAATAAAGAAGAGTTTGCAATATGGTGATGGTGCACGTAGATACAAGTGCACAGACCAGGGGTGTTATTATAATGTCGAGTCGATATTTGCCGCAGTATTAGTGAACCATCGGTGCGGCTATTACGTCGACAGGCGAAGAGACCAAACAATAGCAGAGAAATGGAAGTGCTCCGAGACAATGAAAGCTTCACTTGGTTCGCTTCACTTCCGAGCCAGTCATGGTGGCTTCGCTTAAACGACGGAGCTTGATTACCTTTAATGTTGCACTTCACACAACATCTACAGTGACAGCTATAGGAGACGCTGCCATGTCTGCCACCATCTGTGATTCCTAAGACGTCGGTATGTCAAGTTTAAAAAATAAAAAAAAATGAATTGCAGGATGTTTTGTTCACTTCGACGAAAGTGGCTCAACAGCGAGTACCGAGCAGTTCGGATCAAACAAACGGTTTATTGTACTTGAGGCAAGCAGCGCAAAATTAGGGCTTGATACATGGGTAAGGAAGACGAGCACATTGCGTCCTTATCCTTGTATCAAGTCTTATTTTCACGCTGCACGCCTCAGGAATGAAATACAAGCTTGCCCAGCAAACCATCTATCTGTTGCACTGTTTCCTGTTGCATTGCTTTCCTGGCAGCCCATGCTGGTACGTACACTGCAGGAGTCACCGAGAAACGGGCGTTCGTTACCCTATGTTGGCAAAGTATAGTATACTCACTCAAATCGACTCACTCAGAAATTTTATTTTTTCCTCGGGGATCACTCCAGCTCAGACTGATCGAAATAATACTCAGTCTGGCTCAGTCGGACTCCGACTGACGAGAATCCGGGCTCATTCAGACTCTATCTATATGGTCGTTACAGATGAAAAAAAAAATAGACAAATCGGTTGAAATCACAAAGCTTCTCCTTAAATGCTGTTCGCCATTCACCAGACGCCTTCGGGAATGATACGTTTAGCATCGGGATTGGTTGAACTTTGCTCTTACGGACCATTATAGCACAATAGCAGTTTGTGAACAGGGGCCAAGCTCCTTTCCCGTGACCAGCAGTTGCGGAGCGACACGTCTTCTTACATACGCCTACGGCAGCAGCAACACATCTTTGCAACTGGAACATAAGACTTAAAGGTCGTCAAACAAGTATTAACACAAAAATACCAACTAGAATAAAAGTTAAATGTATTCTTAAAAAGCATTTTCTTGCTCACTGTGTATGTCATGTATTTCTTATCTAATCAAATGCTTATGCAAATAACTTGGGCATCCTGAGTCCCATATTTAATTGCACCGTGTCCTTAAAATATTGCTAATGCGATACCACGCACGTGCGCACCACACGTGCACAGAAGATAAACGTTCGCTTTCAGTGGTTCAGTTGCTTTGCGAGCGAACTTACGCGTAGCACACACTGAGCAAAGCACGCCTCCGAACACTTTAGCTTAAGTCCGTGAACAGTCCTCTACGAGCACGTGGTGCATCGTTACAGTGATATAAAATAATAGAAAACAGAAAAAGGTCTATACGCACTGCGAAACGAAATGTTTCACCGAAGCTTTCAAGACAGTTTTATTTTTTTCTTCGCTCCTCCATATTTTACCACCAAAAAAGCTAGATTTGATTTGAATATACCACTCTCGTTTAATAAACCTCACTTAACGAGCCCCGCAACTTCTCCTGGTGCGTAATGAATCAGTTAGCGCGCTGAATGGGCTAAGTTTATTTCGACCTTTTTTTCTTCTCTTTCTTTTTTTTTTTCGTCGTTGTTATTCTTTCTTATGCAGAACCTTAACCTACACTTCTCACAAGTGGTCGTATTCGCAACGCCATTTTATCATGTATTTTCGTATAACGAACATAGGAAGCTCTTTTCTAACGAATTAACTAAGAATTGAAGGTTTTGAAGCTTAATAATTGCGCTATTCTTACGTGGCACTTGAACATGCACCATGAAGAGGTAAAATGGGCGCCTTTAAATGTCAAAGTTAAGTGCGACTCGCGTCTGTTTAACATCTAGCTATCTATCTGTCTATCCATATATATATATATATATATATATATATATATATATATATATATATATACTTGTAATTCCAACTTGCGCGGTGTCCAAGCCCGTTGTTCGCGAATGGCTGTGAACCAAAGTTTTGTTCCGCAGTCCACCTCATAATGAAAAATAGGAAGGACTGTAGCTAGCGGCGTGTACAAGCCCAATTAAGCATGCGTGAAGCGTGCGGCGAACCTCCCAAAGCATCGGTTTTCACCATGTAGTGGCAGCGTCGGCGTGAGAATTTGCTGAGGGGAGAGCGCCCACATTGCCTTGGCTTCTTCATACGCTCCTGCACGTGCGGGTACAACGGGTTTGCATATTACGCCATTGGCCCCATGCTGAATAATCACTTGCAGCTTTCCGCAATGCTTTTATGTACGTAAGGGGATCGGGTGAATGCGCAACGCGTCACTTAGCTAATGCTACTTTGATGTGGCCGCCGTAATACTGCCCGTGCAAACACTTATACTCAGGCGTGAGAGTATCAGTGCGACGATTATGCATTGGTGGATTTAACCTTCTCATTACGGCTGCATTACACACTGCATTAGCTTCTGATTCCTTTGGTACGAGTTGCGCACAGGCGCTTCCCTCATCGGGCCGCATGTATACACCGTCCACGTACAATATGTCACTTTCGGAGTGCCTCAAAAGCTGGCCGACACAGACACAAAAAAATACTAATGTATTAAACGCAAACTAATGGACATATAGGTCAGCCCCTCGAAGCGGAGAAAACGTACACGTTAGAGCACATACGCGTGTCGTAATATATCACGTGCGCTGTTTGTCCGCTCAAGTTTCGCAAAACAGGAGCCAGGGATTGAGAGGGTTTGAGAGACAAAAGAAACGGTGGAAAAGCGTTGGCGTGTGTGCACGCGTAGAAGCTGAAATTCAATAAGCGCCCGCTACACGGGGGGGGAGCCCCATCAAAGGTGCTCAACTTGTCGCGATGTGACCTCCTTCCCCCACACACACCAAACGTATTGCCCAAATCGCGCTGTCAAAAACCCCTTTTAGACATCGATCATCGCTGGCAACGTGAAATGACAAACGGCGCGCTGCGTTCCTTTCGGTCGCAGCCGCGTCGGCGGTGAAGCTCAAGAGATGACGACGACGACGCCCCCTAGCGACGACGCTCGCTCTCGTGTTTCTTATTGCTGATGGCGCGGCGTCCCGGTGGGTATAGTACTTCTATTTTGCGTAGCTCTTATTTCGTTCCTTGGTACTGCGCCTTCACCAGAGAGAGGATGTTGTGTTCAATGAACGCGTTGTTGGTGAGGTCAAGCCGTGCCCGTGACGTTTCTACAAGGGCAGAAATGACTGATGTCCTTATTCGTTCCGGCGTTATATCCTATAGTGTAGAGCTTGGCGGAGACTAGGTGCATTGTATTTTTGCCCCTCTTACAGCCGGCGCTCAGATGGGGTAAATCCAAGTTTGCGCTCTCGAGTCAAAAGAGAACGAACAAACGCAGCTGTGTAATGCGGCGTGCCTGCAGCCGTCGTCTAGACCATCGCGGTGTTTTGCCGATCGTGGACCGAAGATGCGTTTTCGGCAAACACGTCTAAACATATTTGAGAAGAACATCTTGCGGGCCTATAGTTAGTTAATCATTAGGGACCGATGCGTATTGTGCAGGACGGGAAATAGGCAACACAAAGAGAAGGAACATGAAGAAAGCTTAAAGAAGGTGACGAACATGAATATTTCTTCATGTTTCTTCATTTTGTGTCATTAGTTTCCAGTATCACGCAAAAAGCATCAGTCATAAACACATCTAAACTCTTTCACGTACTTCTTTCTTTCTTTCTTTCTTTCTTTTTTTGAAAGATGAAAGTGCGAATGTCCCGAACTGCTCTATCGTTAATTACGATATCATATGCATCACCACACTCTCTTGTTATAGCGCCTGTTTTCAATAAGATAATGTTCTGTGATAGTTTCTTGGTGTGTTCTGGAATACGTTTATTGATAGTATTGTCGATTTGGCCTCTGAGAAGCAACAGGTAGCTTGGCGATCTGAGCGTAAAGTGCTGCAAAATACAAGACATCACGCCTTAGTTATTCTTTAATTTTTTGCTCTGACTAACCGACCAAATAATGCTACGTGAGAGGCGTCCATGAACAAAGTGAAACTGGACGCTTTTAGAATAGGTAGTTTGGGAGCTTATGAGGCAATATTTTCTCAACCTTGGCAACTCTCAGCGACCCCCAAGCTATAATTTTCTGTAAAAGAAAGAATATTAGGCATTATAATGTAAAAAAAAATCTGTTCGGGGAAATTTTGAATCCAGACCGGCCTACACTGGCGACAACGTATAGGCGGAGTGATGGCAAGCGAATCAGATGACAGTGTGGGGTAGCTTGAAGTTATTTCCTTTCTTTTATCTATATTTTCTAATGGTATTTGACACGGTACTTATTTTCTGTTTTTTGCAACACGCCAAGCGGTAAGAAAGGAAAACGAGTCGGTTGGAGTACGTGCAATAGCCACATTCGTCATAGCGTTGCGCGTTAAGTTACTCGGGGACCACCTCGTTGAAGCCTTGCACTACATATGACGTGAAAATGAATGGATCATGCGGCCATATATATGAAAATCTAAAGTTTTATAACACTGTCCGTAGTCTCGTGCAAAGTGCCCACAAATTTAATCACTGTACCACTACGACACCGTCTCACTCGATCACTCGACTGAGCTGCGATCGGCGGTTGGCAATATTTTCCTTTATTTGGCAAATGACGACGCAAGTAAGGCTAGCAAGTATAGTTCATCCTTATTCTAATCTCGTTTCTTCCCCTGTTGAACTACTCAGCACTCAACTTCACGGCGTTTCACTTGTCGTCCGCTCAGCCACCACGCAATCGTAGCGAAATGTGGCCTTGGAAAACGATTTCTCCTTCAGCGTATACAAACTGCTCCAAAGACATTTCGACACAACTGTGGAGCCTGCTTCGAACGCATCTCAGCTGCAGCTCGTAAGTTCGTTGCACCCGTTTCCAGAGAGGATAATCCGCGGGCTCCACGCAGAAGACTTCAGCCTTGCACGGGCAGGGTTAAAATCCTCCTGCAGGTCGATCACAGATACCTCCCCCAGAGAGCACGGCACAGCACGACTGTGAGAGTGCTTTGTCCGCTCCAGCTGTCGCGTTCAATTTTCGCGTACACGCTCTCTCGCACTGGCTCTGCGACACTGCGGGCGGCATACCTCGCGGCGACGCGCGGTCGCGAAAACGTCGACCTGGCGAGAGACCGCACGCGCTCGCGTTTCGACAGACTGTCTGCGCCCATGCGTGCCATGCACTCACCCCCGCTCTCGGGTTCGGGCGGCGCGTGCGCGCAGGACTTGTCCCTTTGAGAACCCTCGGGGCGCTTAAAACGTGCCATTTCGCAACTGCAGACTTGTTTGCAGTCACCGAGGGTTGAACGAATGCCGCCGTCTCGTTTTGCGGATTCGACAAATGGATGTAAGGAGAGTGCGGGATTTCCCGATTTACTATAAGGCAGTCTCGCACAGTATACCGTGCAGCGGTATGGGAATACCAACAACGCCTCGCGAATCCACACCTCGGACCCGCTGGCGGGCAGCTATAGCAACTGGTACGACAGACAATCTGTAATAGCTGAGACATCAGCTGCTGCTAAGAAAATATCGAGAATGACGACATAGGTACGCCTTGTAAATAGAGACAGTCACAAACGTAAAAGCTGAGCGCGGCTCGAGGAAGCTACAATTTCACCGTTGTTATCTAACCTGTCACGTATGCGGCTCAAAAACGATAGCCGGACAAGCGAAATACAAGCCGTCCAGGGGAAAAAAAGTTAGGGGGTTTTACGTGCCAAAACCACGATCTGATTATGAGGCACGCCGTAGTGGGGGACTCCGGAAATTTGGACTGCCTGGGGTTCTTTAACGTGCACCTAAATTTAAGTACACGGGTGTTTTCGCATTTCGCCCCCGTCGAAATGCGGCCGCCGTGGCCGGGATTCGATCCCGCGGCCTCGTGCTCAGCAGCCCAACACCATAGCCACTGAGCAACCACGGCGAGTACCTGCCAGGGAAGCTACGATGCCTCATAAAGGTGGCTGGTGGTTGATCTACTCCTTAATTTGTGGTAACTATATTCGTAGCTGCTGTGTATGCCAAAGCCGAAGCGGGTGCTTTGAATAAAGCAGATGTTGATTAACTGGCTCTAGTTAACGGAGCGCACGATAAACAGGAAGTAAAAAAAGAAGAGACAAGGACAAACGCTTTTTTTCCGTTTGACGCTTTACTCAAGAATACTAAATACAATAACAAGTACCTGACACATCGCAAGTCAGGGCCCATCCGAGGAAAAGACAACGTCCGATTGCATGTACACATGCTATTTCCTCTTTTACCACTGTATCGCCTTCCCACCTTCCCAGCCTCTGTCACAAGAAAGAATTCTGCAACATCTACGCGACTTAACATCGCATCAGAAGGCCGTGCAAGCGCTACTGCGCTTCTTGAGATTAACCGGCCTGTGTCAACGCTTGTGATTGGAACGCCTTTCCGTTACCTGTTTCCTATTTTCTTTTTTATCATTTTTTTTCTCTGTCTATGTTTGCCCTCTTTCCAACCCCCATATCTCCCACCCCAGTGCAGGGTAGCAAACTGGAAATTCGCCTCTGGTTAACCTACCTGCCTTTCCTCTCTCTCTTCCCTCCTTCCAGCCTGCACATGGGCGTCACTTATCAATATTTAAGATTGTTGTTCTCCTATACACGGGAAGTGACACTTACATCACGCTGACTGACATGCTGCATTTCATGTTTATCTGGAACACATCATTAAGTTCCCTGTTCGTCAGCTTCGGGTACCTTTTCTGAATTCCTGTCTTGAAACTCAAGACATGTACAAGATCACCGGCGACAAAGTTCTTCCAAGGTCCCCACCCAATGCAACTGTTAACCCTCGCTCCAATTTTTATAAACCCAGCGCGATTTAACTTGTACATTACTTAGGACGCGCGTAACACCGATTGATGTTGAAACGCGTAAAATAAGCAACGGTCACTGCATTCTACGTATATAGCTATAGTAATGCGAAGGAAATCGATGCGCCGAGGCTGCTTGTGTAAGCCGAAGCGTGCGCTGCAGTGAAGGGTGTAGTGCGTTTAGTTTAGCCATAGCTACGCCTCCTCCGGGCCTCTTGCACGAATGGCGTTAAGCGGACACCGGGCGTACTAGCGAGCGTCGTCGGTGCTTCTCGTGTTTGTATGTGTGTGCGTGTGTGTTCGTAAACCTCGTCGCCTACAGCTCGCGCCTCGCAGGGTGGCTGCTCGAAGCAGCCGCGGCAAAAAAGCCCCCCAGCGTCGGCCTCGTGCGCGAGCGCTTTGGCCCGGAGCCATTTATCGCCCCTCTGAGCGGATAGTTTCGCAAGCTCGATATAGGCTCACGCGCGCAGACCTCACTTCTCCGGGCCTCCTCCACAAAACGCCATCCCCCCGTGCTCTTAACCACCGTTCACGGCTCACCACGCTACACCCTCTCGCCACCGTGCATACTGATCGCACTCCCTCGCTCGCCCCACTGTTGCACCGGTGCTCTACGGCCCTTTACGTTCTTTTCTCTATACCGTCTGCGCACTTCATCCAACTCGCGCTCAACGGGGCAAAAGAGAGAGAGAGGGACGAAGATAAGAAGGGGGAGAGGCACTGAAACAATGTATGCAGCGGAATCCCTGGTGGTGGCGGCGGTGGTTCTTGCGCGTGGTATTCACTTGACGAGTCATTTATATCACTTTCCAGGGAACCGAAAGTTTTCGAGGGAGAGAATCTGGCTTCTTCGCCCTACCGCAAGTTCCCCTTTTCCCTTCCATTGCCTCGTTCGTTTCCTTTTGTTCTTTTCGCCTTTCCGCTTTACTAGCAAGCATAGCAGCTCTTCCATACTTTCCCGTCTCCGCGTTTCCCGCCGTCTTGCTTTGAAAGCTGGATTTATGGGCTGGGCGGGAGGCACGGTTAAAGCCCTTGCAAAGCATTGACTGTATATATATTTCGCCCTCGTTTCTCACCCCCCCCCCCCCCCCTTCCTGCTTTCTCAACTTCTTCTACCGACTCGAGTACGCTTCGGCAGAGGCTTTTCAGCCCGTTTAAGAAGGATGTACGCGAAGGAAAGAAAGAAAGAAAGAAAAAGAATGCTACGCGTGGAAAGATTCCACGTTTGTTTCGGCAGTTAATTTAAAGCCTCCATAATAGTGTGGGTGTACACCGATCTATAAAAGCGAGGAGTCGATGATCCCGGTGAATAGAGTTTCGGGACGCGCGCGCTTTCACGATTGACTCCGTGTCACGCCCGTGTGCGGAGCTGCGCTATGTTCCATAAGCGCTTACACCCTTCCCCTCCCGTCCTTATTTTTCTCTCGACATCTGCAAACACTTGCGCGCAGTATATGCACTTCGTTACACTGCGCTCTCCGACCAGTCAAGAGCTCAGACCCTTTTTTCTTTTCTTTCCTTTTGATTTTGATTCTCCGAGCGAAAGAGGGTACATCCCCGTCTTTTTCAGTGGCGTCGTTATATGCCAAGAGATTCTCTTCAACGCTACCTCGTACATTAAGTGTTGCTCCGAGCTGGACTACCCCCGACCGGCTTTTACGCTTCTTCCTGCGCCCATCTACGATCGTCAAGGGTTCCAGTAAATAGCCCGTCCTTGACCACTGCGATGCTGTCGACGTCGCTCCCTGCGCTTCTTGTGAAATGAAGAGATGCAGGCATGCACGATATACAGCGCCTGTTGCGTCACATGGTTCTTTTCTTGTTCTGACCTCTCGCATGGATAAATTCGGACAGTAGTGAATGGCTGTCCTTCTTTTTTTCTTTTTTTTTTCTTCCAAGATGATCATGCATATAACTTTCAGCTTGTTAGCTGAAAGTGTGCCGTCTTTCCGCGGCGCCTATTGAAAGGCAATGGGCAAAGTCTGCCTTGTTTCACTTGATGTCATGCTGCCTTCCCTGGTCGCTATTCCGTTTCTAACAATAAAAAAAGTTTTTCTTGCGTTTACGTGCTAAATACTCTGACCATCCAAATTCCTTAAGAGGAACCGGGGATAATGGTCCGTAAAGTCGTAAAAAGTTTTTAACGAGCAACAACTTTTTTTAACTATTTCCATATTTCTAAGACGCATATCGAAGGAAAGCAGGATGTCAGTATACGCCGAATTATGAATTTAAGAGCATGGTAAAGCTTGTCTGGGTAGCCAAGGCTCATTTTATTTATTTATTTATTTATTTATTTATTTATTTATTTATTTATTTATTTATTTATTTATTTATTATTATTATTATTATTTATTATTATTTATTTATTTATTTATTTATTTATTTATTTATTTATTTATTTATTTATTTATTTATTTATTGCGTAAACAAGGGAATTCTTTTCGGAATAGTCTATTCTGGGTGGTAGCGAACATCGCTACCAAAATTTCACGTGGTGGCCTACATTCTTAATTTGTTAAAATCTTGTCTTAGTAAAGTATATTGCAGGAAATATGTGACGATATTATTCCAATAGAAATTTGTGGCGCAACCATGCTTTGGAGATGATTGGTGACGTTAATGGGATTAATGGGATTTTATGGTAGGTGTGTAATTGTTGATGACGTGTTGTATGTTTTATGATAATTATTATGAAGAGCGGAAAATACCCAGTGGTAAACACCCAGTGACACAGTGAGACATACCCAGTGGCATATACATATCCTGCGATCCAAGTTGGCATGAAAAGAAAACGCTTAGATCCGCGCATCGCTACTGCAAAGTGGGTGAAATATCCTAAAAAATGCTAATCGCAATAATATTTATTTCGACCCTCCGTAAGTGGTCCAATTCGCCCTCCACCTACGCTATCGGCGGAATCGGCTGGTCGTGAATGGTGGATGATGTAATACAAGAATAGAATCGAGCGAAAGGATGTCTTACTTCTACGCCGGCTCAGTGCCTTACGAAAGGCAGAGCCAATAAGATTCTGCATAAAAAACAAATGCGTATAACACAGACGAAAACGCAATGGCCCCTTTGCCCCAACTTCTCGCCACGTGCACTTTTCAGAACGTTCTAGGAGACGTGCTATTCAGCGCTTTTTTTTTTTCAACTTCATTCACATTGCGCGATAGATTTTCCACGTCATAGGAAAAGTCCGCAAAATGAAAGAAAAATACCACGTGACTACCCGCCCGCGCTCCGCGATCGTATTACACTCAAACGTGCCGCGCATGCACGTATAGCCCTTCTAACCCAGAGCTTCTATGCTGCTATAGAAAAAAAAAAGATGACAAATTAAGTTTACAGCCCCGAGAAAGCAAAATATAAATATGCAGCTAGGGCAAAATTTGAAACAGTTCACAGCGATATCAAGCGAACTACAAGCGTCCAGGGAGGCTGGCAATGTCTTGTGCCGCGTAACACAACTGTTGCTTGCTGCGCTTTCTTGTTCCTGCATTTTACTTCGTTATACTGGGCTTTCTTAATTTTCTTTTTCTTTCTTTTGTTTTTGCTCCTTCTTCTGCGTTTTCTCCTGGTTTATGAATTTCTCGTGCACCGTAGCTCACATCGCAACCGCCGCCTATTGATCCAATAATGGGCTGCGCTTAGTCCTCGCACTACGTTCAATGTGTCCAGGTGCCGCAGAAAATGCAAAGCGCCGGTCTTCGGAAGAAAGGGTCATAGCTTCGAAGCCGGCTGACATGTCTTCGCCTTTTCAGACTTTTGTGTCCATTTTATTGCCATAGTGGCCACGAGGGTACACGATGGAAAAATTCTATTCGGCAAGGTTAAGACGCAACCAAGGGCGGAGAAAAGTTTTAGGACAGGAAAGAGCGTTCTTTCCTCGCTCTTTCCTGTCCGAAAAGTTTCTTCCGCCCTTGTTGCGTCTTAACATTGTGGAATAAAATGAACCAACTAGCCCATCAACAAGTATTGACGGAAAAATCAACTAGAAATGCCTGACAATGATTCAGGCGCAGGTTTTATGACTGTACTCGGAGGTTGGACAAGCGGTAAGTATTATTAAGCGTCAAAAACAAACAAATGACTTAGATGCAGCTTCCCAATTGGCCCTTCAATAGTGATGGGCATAAAGGATACAGAAGTTTGCCACATCGAAGGACGACTTCGTCCGCAACTCTGGCATGCTTTTTTGTGAGTGCTTGGATTCGGCGACCAACAAAAACGGCGCATTTCGTTCACTCATCTCTGGTTCCTTAAATTCGTCTTAATTCCGTCCTCACAATTGCTCATTGCCACGCGAAGCCACGAACCGAACCTTTGACTTACAAAACAGGAAGGACAAAAAAAAAAAAAAAAAGACAGCTGCGCAGGGATTCTGTACACAGAGTGCGCGGAAGCTGTGAAGCAGAGGGCGACAGCATGCGGGCTTCCAGAGGAACAAGTTAGGAGAGAGTAGACCCCGGGAAGCAATTTCCTCTCGTCGGAAGAGCCGATCGCCGGAGAACACAGAGCGAGCGCAGTGGGCAAAAGGCTCACAGGGAAGCGGGCCGACTGTAACAGCTGCGGAAGAACGTGGCGGTGGCTGGGAAAGTCAACGAATGAACGAAGATAGAAAAGGAAAAAAAAGAGAGAGAGAAAAGTTTCCGACCACTTTCACCCTCGATCGTCCGGCTGTGCTTCGCGGAAGCGACGGCCAACCCCACCGCGGGTTGACTTTCCACCTCGCGTCTCCAGCCTCCAATTAGATTGCAGAGAGCAGAGTGTGCGCGGGCGCTGCGGCAACAGTTTGAACGGTCCGCTGGACGGGAGTCAAGTGCCAACCGCCGGGACCCGGCTGCAGGGCGTTCCTTTCCCTGCCTTCTTTTTCGCCGACTGCGCGTCGCTTCAGCGTGAGCCTGCCGCGCAGTGGGATTTGCGCGCCCTTGTTTTCCTCTTTGTAGGCTTGTGTGTGTGTTGCGCGCTGCTGCAGGATTTGGCGTTCGCAGCAACAACACACGGGCCTCGTTTGCTCCCCCCAACAGATCGCACCGCGCCCCACTTCTTCACCACCGCAGTGGTCTCTCCGAATCTTGCTTTCAGTTTTTTCTTCTCATTTCGTTTGTTACCCGCGCTATCTCGGCGAGCCACGAATAGTTGCGACGTTCAAGTGAGCGCCCCTGAAACGTTGTTGCTTGTGCTTTTCTAAGTGGTGATTGTTACTGACGCACTAAGCTCGTAGCGAGCAAGCAACTAAGCGCCACGCTCTTACACGCGCACGCGCATCAGCAAGGCCGTCAAGAACAGCCCGATGTCCGTGGCGTGTGCCGCGGGGTTTCTCGGCCGAAGGTCGCACGCAGTCCCTCGGCTCCAAAGGGAACAAGGGAGCAACATGGCTTGCGCTCGCGTCCTGCCTGTCTCGCCCCATTCGGTCAGTTATTTGTCTCGCCTCGACTCCCGCTGTAGTTCCTGCTGTCCACCACTAGAGCGTTGAGCCTGGACTGTTTGTGTGCGTGGTGTGTTTTCTTGCAATTTGGCGCGCTCTGATTTTTCAAGAGAAGTACGCCTGGTCATCTCCAGCCGCCTTAGTAGGCTGAGAACTTAGCAGAAAGTTGGCGCTTTCGTTTCACACCGTCTGTTCGTCACCTCTGCGTACGAGCCAGTGACTGCTGGACAGTGGTGCACGGAGTTTCACCGTTTATTTGTTTCATTGACGCACGCACACGCGTACCCGCGTACAAATACACAGACGCGCGCGCGCAGGCACGCACGCACGCACGCACACACACACGCACGCACACACGCACACACGCACACACGCACACGCACACGCACACACGCACACACGCACGCACACACACATTGTAGACAGAGTAGTTAAAGGAAAAATAATCTTGATAACCATTTAACATGCTTTGCTAGCAATAAAACTGACAATGTAGCCAACATCCAACCGATACATCACAGAACACCTAAGCTACACAATAATGATCATAGTGGCTTGCATTTACAGAAACGAAACAGTCGACACTAATATGCATTGCAAGAACAACCTACCGGACAAATTTGTCAAGCGCCAGCGGCATTACAGCAAAATACCGTATTATATCGTATCGCATTAAAATTACACGTTAATATGAAATTGTTTCTACAAAGAAAAAAAACAAAGACATAGGCAGCCACAGACGTTAGAGACATAATGTAAACAAGATCATTATGTTGGGCAGACGAAGGCCTTCTTCTTTACTTTTGGCACAGCGCAGTGTTAATATATTCAACTATAATATGTAAAATACGGTCTTCATTGTCGATTGCAATACCGGGGGTCTTTATTTTTCCTTCATCTGCTGCCGCTGATCTGTTTTGCACGTGTTCTTGTTACCACGGTTTCTTATAACGTCTGCTATCTTTTTCTATCTCCCTTTGCTTTTTCTACCCGCGCCTATTCTTGACAGTAATTTTTTTTTTCTTGTAGTAGTACTGGCAAACGTTGGGGCTCGTACTCTCCCTTTTTCAATGTTTCTTTTTGCCCATAGATCCGGAGCCCACTGGGGCTAATTAATTAGGTTTTCTTTTGTCATCCTACGAGCAATAAGGCGGGAGGTTCCTGAAGCACCGCGGCAAGTTGTTAAACATAAGGTAAACGAAGAAAATTGAATCATCGGGAGACCGTAACCCAGGCGTACTCCACTTTTTTCGAAGACGCACTAAGCTGTCCAAGCCCTTTGTGATGGTGATTTTCAGTCCACCTGAGGCTGAGTTACTGCATAGAACAAATATTGGCGTTTTATAACCGCCTAAATTTCTCGGCAACACAAACAGACCCTTCCGGTGCCGGATATTGCTTCCGACGAGCCTGTGTACATCGCTGTCCACTGTTAAACCGAAGACATAGGAGTCGAGCACCTTCAATATTATCACCTCCGGCAAATGCTTACTATCATAGCTCGGCCTTGCATCAGATGACCTATGATAGGGGTCACTGGTGCATGTTTACATACATGAGGTGTAACATACGTTGAGTCGACACTTGCAGCTATATATAGCGCACTAACGACATGCGAGCTGCACAGTTATAGAATGTTCCCTTTAACAGTGGACTGCACTGTACATACTCCGACAACATTGTCGGAGACTTGAAATCATGTAAATCTCGCTATGCATCCTTCTTGGAAGTATGCTGCGGTGCATTTCCGTACGCCGCTGTTGTACGATAGCGTAACTTACGAGGCCGATGCTGATCGCGGTCAATCACATTTTGGCCTCTATTACCTCTGAAAGCCTCTTGACGTACGAGATGCATTTATAAAGTTCGTATTATTGGCCTTAAAGAAAAGGGATTAATCGACGAGACTCGGGTGGCCGGGAGTTTAATCTGAGCCCGCGGTCACATTAATCTGCCGAGCTATTTGTTCAACGGCTATCTGCCGGTCAGACAACACTACAGCCTCCACTTTCACATCAATTTGCGGTTCACCATAGAGTGATCGTTGACCACTTCGTTTTTCGTGCGTTCAAGTTTGTTCGACCACATTGAAATCGTCCGTGCCATTTCACAACAGTGTCATGCGCTGGGGCATTCTGACCGTACACTACCATCAGCTCGGCATAAATCTCCTTGGCAATGGGTTCCTTCAAGCGCAGAGAGCAGATCGCTGGTCGTCCTTCAATCTACAATCTCGAAGGACGCGGCCATTTCTGTTATGATGTTCTAGGGGTGTTTTGCCGGTACTATATAGACCACTTTTCTATATCCTGCTGAAGCTACACTGGCGTGCACTCGTTTTTATTCGTATCGAGTACGCCTGTTCCAAATTTATGGTGCCGATAATGCCAACTTTATCAACGCTCCTCGCAAATCACCATTATTATAAGTTGTGCAGCTTGTACAACCAGCACCAAGGCAATCCATCCGAAGCTGAGTGCCTCAGACTCACGCTAGACAGCAAATCTGCCCAACCTACACCTGTTAACAGCGTCCTCAGGTATAACCTCACTGCCTGTGGCGAGGAAACTTTCATCTTCTTTTGGATTGTGGAGATCGGTTTACTTTGATTATTTCTTTAATTTCGCCCTGACTTCTAAGTGAGCCTTTCTGGATTTTTACGGCGGCCACATTTCGATGGGGGCGAAATGCGACAAACACCCGTGTACGTAGATTTAGGTGCACGTTAAAAAACCCCAGGTGGTCCAAATTATTCCGGAGTACCCTACTACGGCGTGCCTCATAATCGGATCGTGGTTTTGGCACGTAAAACCCCATAACTTAATTTTTTACGGATTTTTAAAGTGCTCTCACTGAATTTTAGTTCATATTTTTGGATATCGAACGCCTATTGCCGAATTTTTGGTTAAATTATGGGCTTTTACGTGCCAAAACCACGATCTGATTATGAGGCACGCCGTAGTGGGGGAATCCGGAAATCTGGACCACCTGGGGTTCTTTAACGTGCACCTAAATCTAAGTACATGGGTGTTTTCGCATTTCGCCCCCATCGAAATGCGGCCGCCGTGGCCGGGATTCGGTCCCGCGACCTTGTGCTCAGCAGCCCAACACCATAGCCAGAATTTTTGGTTAGGTTATCTCTAGAGATCTGCACATAATGCAGCAAAGAATAATTTTAGGTTTAAAGCAGTAAATGTTGTGTCTGCACAAACTCACTGCGTTAAAGTGACGTTTCTGGCTCGCCACTGGATGGAACAAGCCTTGCGGAGCAGACATGCTCCAAAGAAGTTAAAACCAATTACGAGGTACAGCGACCCAAATCAACACGTTGTCTCTATGAGTGACGCCGTAATAAGGAGCTACGGATTGATTTCGACCACCTGGGTTTCCTGAACGTGCAGCAAGAACACGACACAGAACGCGTTTTCATTGCTTTTCGATTATTTTTCGGCAGCCGCGGCTGGGAATCGAACTCACGACTTCTTTCTCAGAAGCAAAGCGCCATATCTTCTGACCCACCGCGGCGAATAATTTGAAAGATTAAGTATCGATATATCAGGATGAACATTGTAATAAGGCAGATAAGATGTAGGACGCACATAAGATTGAGCCACAATGACTGAAGGTCTTCCACTTCGAGCAGAATTTATTTTAGGTTTAAAGGAGTGCAGATTGAAGCGCAACCAGTGTTTTAACCACAGATAATAAAAACAACGAAAGGGTGCCAGCAGACAATGACTCGTTTAATATCGTAGATTAGCACCGGAAGGACTAGCCAAGTTTATTAAGCTAAGCAAGGGAATGCTCCACATGAGAGGTATAACAGTGCATGCGAGCGGAATATTATCACAAGCTGTGCGTAACATTTGCTCCTGAATTAAGGCCTCTCTTCTCCAAGAAACAGACGTTTCATCAGGGACACGGAAAAAATCGTGGCGCCTTTGTGACTTATCTTGCGACGCCATCATAATTAGCCGGTTTCTGGGAAAAAAAGGTCGATTCGAAAGACGACAACGCTTCAAGCTATCCCACTTCATAATGAATGCCCTGCTGCTTTCTTCCGAAATGGTCTCCATTCTTAATGTCGTCTGAGAAATCGCTCGGCTGGCGTCATTGTCTACGCACGTCTCACGCGGAACGAATTTGTCGTGCCAGCAGGCAAATATAAGAATTATAGATGTCAATGTTGCGCTAGGCTAAAAACACTGGAGCCTTCGCATTTTAATTGAGCTTCATAATAAAGAAGAATATCACTGCTAACTATAATGTCTCTTGTACCGTCTTTTCATTAAGCGAAGCTGTCTGCATATGGTAATTGCAAGACGCCTCGAAAGTCATTCTGAAAAGCTCCTAGCACGACTGTCGTGGCTTCTCCTTTGTAAGCGTCTTTGCGCAGAGAAGCGTCCTTTAGGGTTTTACTTTCAGTTCGCATGTGGCAGCCAGTATATCCATATAATTAATGTATGTGCATAACGAGCATTGCCTCGTTAGCGATACGAGTGGCAGCATATGAATGAACGAATGAATGAATGAATGAATGAATGAATGAATGAATGAATGAATGAATGAAATAGGCGTAAGAGCACCAAACAGCGGGATTTCGTCACATGTGCAACGTTCTGCAAAGGTAACGTTCTCGCTACTCCGAGAGTATAGCAGCAAGACGAAGGGCGATTTAAGCGCCACTTTACAACAACAAAAAAGAAAAACATTTCTCGTGCTCGCCATTATTTTGATCAGCCATTTTTATCACGCGGGGGCGTAAACCATCCCCTGCCATCTTTTCTCGGCTCTTCCGTGAAAAAAAAAAAAAAGCACGGCTGACGTCACGAGACAGCAACATGACATACTTCGTGTTTCGCGACTGACGACAGAGCTATGATGACTTTTCTTGACTGTTGGCACTGCGAAAATGCACCTGCTCCGCCACTGAATCATTTCAGTGGCGGTTTGCCTGCAACTTTCCGACTGGTAGAAGGCGTGGCCACTCGTCAGTGCACCACCGAACCAGTAATCCAGTACATTTGTAGACGAGTACTAGATAGGCCGTTAAGTGGTGAACATAGACCCTCTTGGTTGTAAGACCGACTCGAAAGTGATCGTACATTCATATTAATACATGTATACGTGCAAGAACAAGATCAAGTGTACTTCGCGACACAACGCCTAGTGTGCGTTTGTGCCCTGGTAATTACTGCCACGTTGATTAGAGTGATACTTGTGCGATTAAAAGATCACGGTGACAATGATAAACTTGAGTAAACGTGAAAATACTTGGAGCTATCGCCAGAAATGCGTCAGACGCAGGCTACAGTCACAAAGCTCCGAATTTTTTTTTATGCCTAATTCTACTGTTTTGATGACGCTTCCATTTTCTTAAGCCAGTAAGCCTCATTGGCCCCAGGAGCCGGTGGTGGCACATCTTGTTTACGGGCATGCTGTGGAAAGAGAAAAAGTTGTCGCAGTTTCACATGAAAGGCGAAGCATCAATTGCGATAGCAAAATTGTAGAGAGCTATACGGAGTAATTATATTAGCTTTATCAGCTGTATAAACTTGGACATACAGCAGCACCGGCAACACGCAGAACTATTGTCGACGCCGTCGGCGTTTTGCCCGCGTTCGCTCAAAATGCGTGCGGCGTTGGTGACTGTTGCCGGAGCCTCTGATATAAATAGGCACTTAGTGCCGTCGCCTCCCTTCCCTCCCCCTCCCCCCCTCCCCCCTTTCCCACGGCCTCTCGCGCGTCGGAAGAAGGCGCGTTTGCTCTACATATATGGTGATTGTAAAGGAGGAAAGAGACGCCTACTTCTGCAGCCCTTAAGCGAGCACGGCGCAGAACGCGCGTTTGTTCTCCGCCGTGCGTTCACTCCCCTTGAAAGCTCGCGCCCCTCGCTCCCTTTCACTCGCTTATACAGCGTTCGGCGCGCGGCGATGATTGGCGCTGAGCCGTGCTCCCTCAAGGGCTGCAGAAGATAGCGCCAACCTTTCCCTTTCCCTCAAGAACCACTTATCATCGGCGACGATTTCATCTCCATTGACGTCATACGGAACCTCACGGCGACGGCGACGGCGACGGCGACGGCGACGGCGACGCCGATGGCAGAAATCTGCTTTTGAGTGTCCATATAATTGCTATCGCAATAAAAAACCTAGAAACATGAGACAGCCAAGGCCACATCTTCCAACTCTTTCAGACACTGCTAGCACGCGCACGCATTCACATTTAGTGGTGACCCGCCGCGGTGGCTCAGTCAGCTAAGGCGTTGCGCCTGCTGAGCACAAGATCGCGGGATCGAATCCCGGCCGCGGCGGCCGCATTTCGATGGAGGCGAAATGCAAAGACGCCCGTGTGCTTGCGTTGTAGTGCACGTTAAGGAACCCCAGGGGGTCAAAATTAATACGGAGCCCTCCACTACGGCGTGCCTCATAATCAGAACTGGTTTTGGCACGTAATACCCCAGAAAGAAGAACTTTTAGTGGTGTTTATAGTAGCAAGTCATATCCGTCTCATTCCGATTAGGCGCCTGTCTTGAGAACTCACGTTCACCGCAAGTAAAGCATGGTGACATTGGCCTACTACCGATTACTGATGGTAGAGCGCGAAAATTTTTGTGGAAAAATTACTTTTATTCAAATTGTGACGCATTCCTGCCAATTATAAAAAAAACAAAGAGAAAAAAACGAAATATAAATATTCTGATACTCGCTCCCTTAAGATGACACTGGTGTATGCTGATCAATTCAGCATGAGACGGCATCCGGAGATATGCCCTAACGTATTTTCTATGACGAGCGAACTCTTTCTTTGTGCTTTCTAGGCCATGGTTCAATTCATTCCGCGAGAAAGCCTACGAGGATTGTCTTCCGCATTAAAGCAAAGTTACCACAATTGAAGAAACAGTTACGTTTTTTTTTTATGGGTTCTCGTGCGGTACGGGTAATCATGAGAAGCGGGGAGAATAAGGTAGTTTAAAAGCGAACCTTTCTATAGATACTCTTCCGGCTTTGCTTGGTGCTTGTCTGGCGCATCTCGAGCACAACTCAACGCACTCACGTGGAAGCCTCACGTCTGTCGTCGTTCTAGCAGAGCGAACACAGCGCACACAACGCATGCAAAAGAACTCAAGCGTGAACTCATCAATCTCGCCGAGCGACGCGCTCACATAGAAAGTCTGGCGTCTCTCGAGCACAGCACACACAACGTGTAGATCACACAAAACGCTAAGTGAAACACAATGAACTCAAGCATGATCGCATCAGTCACGCCAAGCAACGCTCTCACATGGAAGTGTTTATGGGTAATCGTGTGGTATAAATACGAGTGGTGGTTTAGTAGACAACACCGCCAGAGATACCTATATGCAGACGTTAGAAAAATCGAAGAAGCGGAAAGCCCAACGAGAACGTCAGCACTATGCAGCAAACAAAGTCAGGCGTCAGTAACGTCTCAAAAGCTTCGCGTTCTCAAGCTTCCGACACAGGTGTCTCCCTTGCGCAAGTTTTCGAGCAACAGGTTCGTTCGTCAGACAGCCATAAAGCTAACACTTTGTTTTATTGCGATAGCAATTATATGGACACTCAAAGAGGATTTCTGCCGTCGGCGTCGCCGTCGCCGTGAGGTTCCGTATGACGTCAACGGCGATGAAATCGGCGCCGCGCGTCGGACGCTGTATGTGCGAGTGAAAGGGCTCTAGGGACGCACGCTTTCACGGGGAGCGAACGCACGGCGGAGAACAAACGCGCGGTCTGCGCCGTGCTCCCTGAAGGGCTGCTTTCCTCCTTTGCAATCACCATATATATAAAGAAAACGCGAGTTCTTCCGCCGCGCGAAAGGCCGTGGGGGGACGGAGGGAGGGAGGGGAGGCGACGTTTAGCTGCGGCACCAAATGCGTATTTATATAAAAACTTTTCGAGGCGAGAAGGTGGTAAAGACTTCCGACGCTGCTCGACGAGTTTCCTGTTCTGATCTCGTCGACAACCTCCGAGCCGCCCCCAGAGGCACGGACAACAGTCACCAACGCGTTCGGTGCGAACGCGGGCAGAACGCCGGCGGCGTCGACAACAGTTCTTCGCGTTGCTGGTGCTGCTGCATGTCCATGTTTATACAGCTTATAAAACTACTATCCTTACTCCGTATAGCTCTCTACTAAGATGCCATCGCAATTGATGCTTCGCCTTTCGGGTGAAACTGCGACATGTTTTTTTTTACTTAAACTTCTTTTACTTCAAGTGACCTGCTACTCGAGCAATGTCGCCGCTATAATCAAATAAATTCAAAATAAATTATTTGCACAATTTTTCACAGGTTTGCAGTGCTGCTGCGCTCGTTTCGAATAGTGTGTTTTGTATAGGAGGCAACAATGGTATTCGTCTGGCGTGCAGCGTTCCTAACTACGTTCTACCCAGAACTCAGCAAATCGCCTCAGACATCGGACATTGTTCCAAAGCGAGACGTGGCGTATCTCCGAGACCCCGTACTTTGCGTGCTACTGTGCTTTTCGCTGACTGGCCAGGGAGTTCAGCACAAAAGAAGGCATAGCTTGGTTGGAATTTCTGCCAGTGGTCGACAGCTGTCAAAAACGTCTCGGAGGACAGTAATAGCGGCAATAGGGACGACCACGGAATTCGCGCTTCCTCGTGGCAGCCATCAACACAGCTCCCGAGGGGTCAATTTAAGTGTCGGCTCTCTCTCGAGCCATCTTCAAAGCTCGCCAAAACGCAAAAGACAGCCTCTGAGCCCGCCTCCCTGTCAAAGAACTTCGCTTCCGTTCGCAAACTGAATGCCGCGAAACGCTGGTTGCATTCGCTGCGGTTCATTTTTGGCTTATGTTGGTGGTATAGTCTTCCCGAAGGTTCTTTGCCATCTCAAACCCTTTGATTCCGCCTGAACGGGAACAGCACACGCTTCATTGTTGGCTTTTTCTAGGAAATGTATTCAAGAGTCGTCGAGCCTCGGAGATATAAAAAAATGTGGTTGATCCCTCTTATATAGGAATCGGTATAGAACACGAAAGTGAAACGTGTCTTCACAGAAGTAGTGTAATGTTTATTGCACATTGATATATAATGTCTATTGGTGTTTTGTGGCTAAAGCGCCCTTAGGCGTTGATGCACCCACGCTGACGCCTGGTGGCACGTCTCCTCCATCACGACTACCAACGTCGATGACCATGAGCAACCGTCGTGCATATGGAAGCTGCACTACGCTGCACACGCTAGCACAACGCGAAAGACGAAGCACGTAACTGACACACTAATACAACGCGCAAGACAAAGCACGTAACTGAATCGTCACCGAGTCAAATCAGCGCGTACAGCGCGTCGTAATTGCAGCCTCCGCGATCAACTTCAGAAACATTTTCAGAGCTAATTGCGGAGGCCACGCTCCGCTGTGCTGAGTACGGTGAACGCCACTACCAACGCCACCTAGGTGGCGTTGGTAGTGCTTCTTGATGCCAGCGTCCCTTCGAATGCTGGCATCGAGGCGTCGTAGTGCTGAGACCACCGAAGCGTTCACTGTCGGTGCGCGTTAGTGTCATAATGCAGTACTTCTCTTTTCTGCTCGTAGGCGGCGGCACCGCCCCGAGCAAGAGCGCGGGTACACGGAGGAGTGTTAGATATATAAGGCGCGTCTGTGTAGCTCTCTGCAAATTCGTTTGTGGCGCAATGGGTTAAACGCTCGGCGATCTATCGTCGCGGACCGAGAGGTCGTGGGTTCGATTTCCAAATTTTGCATGTTTGTGGAACTTTTTCTTCTGGTTTCTTTCTTTGTATTATGTTCTATGACGTATTTCCGTGACGGAAATACGTCAGTGAAGTCTTGGTGGACCCCGGCATAAAACACTTTCGTGTTAAAAAGAAACAAAGACTACATGGAGATGCGGGCGTTGCATTTACTACAAGCGTCTAGTTCTCTGAGCATTCTACCTTTCCGTGCAGTGCTCATTTTCAATGGGAACGTGGGCGCGTACTTCAAGCGCGGAAGTCAGCACCATCACAAGCAGGGACCTTTCACTCTATTACGTCGAGAATCGGGTTGTCAAAGCTTACGAGAACGAGGCGTCTTGTGCTTACTTCTGCCTCATCTTGCTCTTCTTTCTGCGCCAACGATCAGTGTTTTATGCGCGTCGGAAACAAAATACCTTATACCACTGCCTGATGAAGAAGTTGGAAAAGGTGAAATATTGTGGTGGCAAACTCGCATTTGATAACACAATGAATGCGCAGTGAGCTCTGTAACGATGTCTCTAATGTATGTACTCTGTTTTGTATCCGACAGGCTGTCGATCGTGTCTTGAATTATCATCACAGAACGGTAGCATAACTTATTTATTATTACTTTTGCGTTTACTGAGAATTATATTCTTTCTAAGAAGCCTATCTAGCAATGCACGTGACGTGACGTTGAAACCGCAACGTTAGAGCCGAGGCATCCAGTCGTTATGGAAGGCGCAGCCAAGCTGCCGTTTTCGCAGCCTTTTTTGCCCAGGCCACCATATTTCGCTGCAAATTAGTGTCATCGGAATAGTGTTTTGTCTTTATAACTTCTAGTGGTTATCCTTGGATGTGTTCGATGTATATATATATATATATATATATATATATATATATATATATATCCTAAAATCATGGCATGGGAGCAGCGGGGCAGAATAGCAAACTCAACACGGTATAAAGTGCCGCTTATAAGAACACGCACGGTACACTTCCCTAAGGATTCAATCGGCGCCGCGCTTGCTGTGCGTAATGAAACAGCAGAATATGGCGTCGCGACTTTTCTTAGTTGAAGACGAAGCTGATTCGAAATCACTGATATTGCTGCTCCCGTGTCTACAAGCGCATGGACGACAATGTCTTCGGCATAAACTTCAAGGACGTTCGCAGGAAAAAAATTAGGTCTTGGGCAGTTCGTTGAGATCGCAGTTCTTGCCTCCGGAACTGCGTTCCTCAGTTTTCCTCTCGGAGAGCTTCAGGGTGGCGGACAAGCGGCGACAGAGAACGCCGACGGGGTGACGGAGACCGACGGGTATTGAAGGTTCGGGAAGCAGGAGGTGAGGCTTCCAATTGCTGAGCGGCAGAAGCGGAACGGAACGAAGAGTCGAAACCGTTGCTTGGTGCCCTCGGAGAATCCGAAGGATACCACCCGCGCCGGCGGCAAAACCGTGCTACATGCCCAGGCAGGCCGCAAAAATAACAGATAGGGCGGTTGTCATGAGTGCGCCATGGATTGAGAACAGCGGGCTGAGACTGATGGATATATTGGCGAGGTGGGCGCACGGGCTGCTGTGGCGGCCAGTAGCTGCTTGGAGGCGCATATGTTGCAGCCACTTGCGGAGGTGAGGGAAAAGCGCTGGTAAGTCTGGATTGAATAGATGCAGACGGAGGCCTTGGATTTGCGACAACGGCAGCGTAGGTAAGTGGAACAGGCGTAGGAGGCGGTTGATGAGCAAGTGGCACGGCGCTAGCGACTTCGTCTTGTATCACCTGACGGACATCAGGAGACAAGGGTGACTCCGACACCTGACTGGCGGGCAGAAGAGAGAGCTGATGGGCCACTTCTTCTCGTACAAATTGCTTGATTTGGTCGAAGATTGCTGTACCGGAAGAAGTAGCACTGACACCGTCACCCAGAGCTGAAAGCGCGACGTCCGGAGCGGAAGCTCGGCGCGTAGAAAGCCGTTGTTTTCGTAGCTCTTCATAGCTCTGGCAAAGCGAGGTGAGGTCGTTGACCGTCTGAGGATTCTTTGCCAAGAGCATTTGGAAGGCGTCATCGTCTATGCCTTTCAATATGTTCTTAATTTTGTCATCCTCGGACATATCTGGGTTGATACACCGGCAAATGTCAACTACATCTTCAATGTAGCAGGTAAAGCTTTCGCCCGTTTGTTGGGCACGACAGCGAAGCTGTTGTTCATCCCGAAGTTTACGCACAGCAGGGAGACCGAATACTTCTTGAAGTTTCGTTCTGAATGCTGTCCCGGTAGAAAAGTCAGCCTCATGGTTGCGTAACCAAAGATGGGCGACCACGGACAGGTAGAACGGTACGTAACCAAGCTTGTCAGTGTCATTCCATTTGTTGTGGGTACTCACTCGGTCGTACGATGACAGCCAGTCCTCTACATCATGATCGTCAGTGCCATTGAATACGGGAGGATCCCGTTGGCGTGGCGCACCAGGAC
The DNA here is from genome assembly GCF_013339745.2 of Dermacentor silvarum. Lineage (NCBI taxonomy): Eukaryota > Metazoa > Arthropoda > Arachnida > Ixodida > Ixodidae > Dermacentor > Dermacentor silvarum. The sequence goes on from NC_051157.2 coordinate 88,134,075, forward strand.
AGACGACCGAAGGTGGTTCCGGGGGTGGATCGGTAGGACGAGTCTCCTCAGGCATGGGAGATGTGACAGGGATTGTCCGGCTGCGGAGATCCAGGTTTGCAACAGGTCCAGCACCTTCCACCAAATGTTACGAAGCACTTGGGGAAGTCAGCGTTCGCGACTAGCACGATAAAGTAGCGAGAGGTAGCACAGCCGATCGAGCACGACACAAGGCTTATCTCTCTCGTCGTTCTCTCTCACAGACACATCCCCACTGCTCCTTATTTCACAGTACAATATATATATATATATATATATATATATATATATATATATACAGCACATTTAAATCTTACGCACGAATTGAAACCTATTGTTTTAATTTCTGGGGCCAGTGGAGTCGCCTAACATTATGCCAAGATAACGAGTGCTCTCACATTCACCGTTATTGGCAATGAATGAATGAATGAATGAATGAATGAATTTGGCAATCAAGCAATCAATCAATCAACAATTTACAAGTTGGAAGGTGGTTAAAATGTTTCTAAACCAAGAACTGTGAGGCAGTGAGACTACACAAAACGTCTCTTCTGGCCTTTCATTGAGGCCTTTCCCTTTAGCGCTGCTGTGTTCCCGAATAACTTAATAGCTAGTTGTCTGAAATGTCTTTTCTAAATGAAAGATAACAACCGGAGAGAAAGCTATAACTGAAAGGTAACAACAAAGGTACAAATTACGGAGTGAAAACGGGGCCCACAGGGCTGCTAACGTAAAGACATTTATGTTGATAGGGCACGCGAGACTACGTTTTTTGTGTACTCCCCTTGCATCTGCTATCCGATGACTGCATTTCAATTGCGCTGGATAAGGTTTGGCCGAGTAAGAAAGCGCCGGCACATTTGCGACCACTGTCAACAGGGATTAAGAAAGCAAACTGGAGGTACAACGCTACTGAGTCTGAAAGTCCCGAGTCCCTATGAGTGCCTTCTTAGGTTGTGAGTACGGTAATGCCTGAACCTCCGATGGCAATATACAACGTGAGAAAGACCAACAAGCGAAGAGCGTCGGAAGGGAATGCTAAATACAGTCCAAGCAAACAGTGAGAACAAATAATAAAAAAGGCATGTGATGGGTTAAAACGAGAAAATGGGCGATATGAAAGGAAATGCTGACAGGAGGAACCATAGAAAGAAAAGCAAGAAGCGATAGCAGCAAGAAAATGAAGGAAAGAAAACGTCAGACGAGCTATGCGGTGGTAGAAGATAACGGGGACTGAGGGCAGTTGGAGGAGGAGGAAACAACTTTATTTTGCTAATTTGGCTTAGTTGGAGAAATAGAGGGTTGCGTGATATTGGAGGGACAGGAAGCAACAGTGGTTTCAGGAAAAGAGGGGCGGGTGAGAGATGGAATAAGAAGAAAGAGGGAGGAAAACAATATCTAAAAAGCCGTCATGCACCTCCTTACCGTCATCGACAACGCCTGCTTCCATTCCAGTCCCAAACGCTCATTGCTCTGTCCACTTTACTTCGCTGGCTACCGTTGTTCTCAGTCCATCTCCTCCCTCTGTTCGGCTTCCAGAAAGAGCAGCGAGGCAAGACCTTGAGATCGCGAAGGTGGTTCTTGGGCGCGGAGAAGAGAAAGAGAGCAGGCCAGCGTGGTTTCCACGGCAACCACTCGCACGACGCGGTAGCTGGAAGGTTGTTCTCGGGATTAAAAAAAAGAATGGCCTGCTGCCGGAGACGCAGACCGAGCCAGCGGTCGGCAGCAACCACGTCTGCTCCTCATCTCACGGACCAGCCTGAACTGAGGTGGAAAAAAAATAAGGAAGGAACGTGTGCCACACCGTTGAATGGCAAAAAGAACGAAGCCGAAGCACGGCGCTTACCGTACAGAATGCTGCCTTTCTGTTAAGTATGTCATACTGACTCTGACTTTCCTCCGCTGACTATAGTTTCCTACTTTATCTTCTATTTGCGGGAAAGATCAGTCATTTTTTCGTTACCGCTTGTGCTTTCTTAGTTATCCCTGCCAAGATTCTCAGACAATGCTCTGGCCAGACAGAAATGACTTCGCTACGAAGCGCGTTGCGAACGCTTGTCACAGTTAACTGGATTATTTCTGCTGCTTATAAACAAATTATGGTTAAGAGGGTCAACGTTTCATGACGAGCGCATCCTTTCTCTTCTTCCTTTTCGACTTTCCAATTGTTTGCCTAGCCATTAGGCCTAGGATTCCTTTAAAAAACATATTTCGGTTGCCATATATACGTAAACCTTTCCCTCTCTTTTTGCCATGTCGTTCTCAGACAGAAATTGACGGAACAAAAATTATTCCCAGCCTGGCTTGAGGCCTTTATTCACGTTATTTTCGACTTGCCTTTTTTTTCCTCCCTATTGCAACAAGTACGAAGTTCGGAATTGACATATGTCACTTGTCCAGCCACTGCCGCTCACAAACTGTCGTTTGTGACCTCAATAGTGTGACATGAAGCTCCTTGTGTTTCTCCCTGTCATGGAGCTGTGCAAGATTAAAGCTCAGGGAATATCAGTCATGTGTGGCATAACGTGCCTCTGAAGAGTAAGTTTGGGCTCTTGAGGTAGTCTGCTTGTATGAAGGGTTAATATTTTTCTTCTCATTTCTTTTTTTTTCTTGAAATGAGTTTCTCGGAAGGAAGTTTGAACAATATCCCAAGAATTATGATATATAAATATAGCGTTCAAATCGTTTCGTTCTCAACACTAGTACGGAGGGAACGTGGTTCGGTGAACACTGTCTGATGTCTTCTTAAGCCCACACTCGCTTTCCAAGCCTTGATGTGCGCTCCACTGATGAAGGACTAAATAAACAGATCTAAGCGTTCTGTAACATTCAAGCGGATATGCGTCCATATATGATCCTATGATCACGCACAAATTGGTGACATTAATTTGCTAGTTGATATTTCCAGCGCTCAAACACCGCCAGCCATGTTATCGAGTCCAAGTAGGGTTGATGTCTCAGCAGCCGCAATGAACGTTGGCACGACCGACACTACGAGAACTGTGCCACCAAACGTGCTCTACTGACGAACCACCTGCAATTTGATGCCAATTGCATTCACATTTCTGAGAACACCTTCCACTCCACCACCAATTCACTTAAGTTCAAACGCAAACGCTGCGCTCGCGGAATGAGTGTTGTCACTTTCAAAAATGTGCTATCGCTTAAAGTAAGTTGTGGTGCACAGTGTGTGTTCAGGTCGCGAGACGGGCGCAATCTATTGTGCTATGTATTTTGCATGGGCAGTATTTGCCGAAACATTTCAGATAAACGCTCTGTCACATACGCAAGTCAACCTTACTCATAAAAATCGCACCCCGTTATCAACTTACATCTCCCTTATATAGTCAGAGGTGGCAAAATCTCGGAATTTCGGCTTGCTTGAAATACCTTTGCGTAAACGCGGGTTTCAAGGCGTTGTAGTAAGTGCCAAGAACTACAAAAGACATTTAGAACCTCTATTAAGACACTGTATAACTATTTTTTTCTCTTCTATTATGTTTAAAAATGGAAGATGCTGTTTGCTGATACTTGCATGCATTCAAGGGAGATTTGTGCTGTAACGGCGCAGCTGCAGTGTGGTGACCGTTAGGCACGAAATGTTATTCCCATTTTCTATTTGTCAATGAAGTGAGCTGGAGGTGTCTTATGTTCACTGCTAGAAAAACCGGTGCAGGGTCGCACGAGTAGGCAAGATTAAGCGCGGATAGGTGCAGTGTCTGCTTTGTTCGTGCACCACCTTCCGCCCATTAAGAATATTAACTGCCGCTAATATTTCGAGCCGTAACAGCTACGTACATTGCAAACGATGTCTATGAATGCGGACAGTCTTGGACGTCAACAAAGAAGCTTGAGAAAAGTTAAGGACCGCGCAACGAGAGCTGTAAGGAAAAATGTCAAGCGCAACGTTCAGGAAGACAATACGGAAGGGTGTGGTGTCGATTAAAGATCAAACGGATATAGCCGATATACTAGGTGACATTAAGAGGGAGAAATATAGTTGGAAACGCCACGTAATTCGTAGGGCAGATAACGGATGAGCTACAGCATGTGTGCCAAGAAAAGGAAAGCGCAGTGCAGGATGGCAAATTAGTTAGTGTGGTGAAAGTAGGAAATTTGCAGGCTTAAGGTCGGGCCAGCTGGCGTGAAACAGGGGTAATTTGAAGTCGCTGGGAGCGGCCTTCTTCCTGTGGTTGACATGATGATGATAATGATGACAGAGAGTTGGCAATAACCCTCGGGACTATGTGCAACAATGTGAAACAACTCGAAGGAATCCTCATGATATGTCGCGCCGTAGGCTTCGAAGGCTTGTCGTGCATGTTACCGTGTAATAGGACATGAAAAATAAAGTGAAGTAACACCGGCACAGGAAAGAATGTCCCTGGCTTCATTGCACTCTATCTCGCGTCCCATTTTATCGCAATAAGTATGAACCAACCCAGCGAGCAACAAGTATTGAAACGTGGTTGCGCAATGTGCAAACAAAATGCCTCATTCTCATTCGCTTTTCTTGCTTCTGCGACTCCTCAGTCCAGTTATATCCTGCCATTTCATAATTGTATGCCATAGTTACGTAAAAGAGCTGGTGTTTCGTGAACCGATAGGTTGAAGTGGTCCTGTGTATACATTGTACAAGTGATGCAACAGAAACGAATTATAGAGTGCTGAGTTTGGGGCACTCTTGAAATACAATCGACGTGGCAAGCAGTTTTGTTTTTTACATGTTTACCTGCTACTTTCGCTCACTTTACTGGTTTACGCTGTACACAAACGCGGGTTGAAATAATACGAAGTAAAAGGAAATGAGCTTGAGTTTTAAAAATGCGAAGGTTGAAATTACAATTCCCTAAACATAAAATGTATGCGAACGCACCCTCTGCGCAAGCGCAGCAATCTCGAGAAATGCCTGTAGCGTATAATAAATGCGGTAAAACGCTGAAAACAAAGAGAAACAAAACGAACGAGAACGATGACAAGCGAAGCAAAAAAAGAAAACGTCGCCTATTAAAGATTCACACCGCGAGCAGCTCTAAATGTTTACCTCTCACGACACATCACTGCGTTTTTTTTTTGTTTTTTTTTTCTTTGTCCTCTTTCGCCCGTCCAAAGCTTCTCGTTTACCTCCGTGCCACTTAGCGTCGGGCACCCTTGGGAGACAACAACCAAACGAGCGTCTGCGTCGTAACCGAGAGGTAAAAGAGTCAGGCGAAATGGCAGATCAGTCTCTGAGACGAGCCCGGCGCAGACACTGCGCCCCGCTCAACCTCCCCTCTCCCCCCCCCCTCCCCTTCTGCTCCTCCCCCTGCCTTGCATACGATGCCCTGAGGAGACTTTAAGGGGTGCTTTGTACACGCTTTCTGCTTTAACCGAAAATCGGACATGGCTGTTTCCCCGATCCTTCCGTGTTCCTTGACGTTCTTTTGTCTTCTTCCCCGACGCTGCCCTATTTTTTCTTTTAGGCGCGTTGCTTCGACTCTTATGGTCCGGTCCAGTCGGTAGAGTTGTTAAGGGGACGCGGCTCTTCGTTTGTGTTGGTTAAGAATAACGGCGTAGATGCGTCACCACTGCGCTTGCCTGCGTTGCGGACGAGAGGATGTACTGGGCAAATTAAAGCCACCGCTTTTGCACTTTTGTTTCCTGCATATAGCGTGCACATTACCTCTCGGCAGCTTTTTTTGTTGGCGTCTTCATCTTTCCTCATATCTTTCTTCGTGGAGTGGCTGCCACGGCACGCGGTCTACTAAAAGTAAAGCGTTATAAACTGAATCGAGGCGACTGCGCTGCAGTTGTCACTTTGAATCTGCAAAATGCGAAACTTCAAGAAAACTTGTCTTTGTTATCATTAGGGTTATTAAAGTTTATTTATTTACTAGCGCAGAGAGAAACGGAGTAGTAGAAGTGTTCTCTACCCCGATCTTTCGAGAGTAACCCATTTAAAACAACTGAAAAAAAAAGTTTAATAGGCGACGTGTGCCGTACGTCTTTGGTTCTCTGCTTAATCTGTACACGTGCCTAGGTCTAAGTGGATGAAGTAAGGGTAAAGTAAGCAGATAACAATAGGTAAACGATAAAGCGCGTCTCTGGCGGCCCTGAGAGGTTAGGTTAAAAATGATCCTATATTTGAAGGAAACTGCATTCTTCAATGAATAAATGATGGTCTCCCTCAAGAATAGCGAAAAAAAAAACAAGAAAAAAAGCTTTTCTTGAGGATTATCTCTTTTTTTTCTGCTTCTCCGCAGTTCTTATAAATTCTATTATTGCATATGCTAAGAGAGCCGGGACCTTTAAATTTGAATCATCTTTTTCTAACTATCTCCTTTTCTCCTCATTATTATTACAAAAACGTTCCATGTGTTGTTTTTTTCGTGAAGTACTCTCTGATGATATATATATTACTGGTATTACTTTTATAAGCCAAGCTAGGAATGAAGTAAAGCCGGGTAGAGTTCACTTTCTTCAGCTTGTTCTTCGTATTACGCAAAGAATGGGTCGGGATGGCACCAAGATTGGACGCTTGCGTCACATGGTTGCCGTAACTGCTGCTCATGTTTCCTTACTGTTTTTTTAGTCGCTCGTTTGCAGAATGCCTTATTAATGCCGAATGCGTCAAGCGGCAAAGAAAAGCCCCTGCGTAGTTTTATTCCGCTTGTACTTCCTAGTATGACTCAGCATTCGTACGCATGTCGTTTCTGCGTTCACCACTAGCTAAATTTTCAGTGTTGCTTCAAGCTCCGCAGCATACTTTGTTTTAACTCAGTGTCAGGCCAGTACTGTTATACGACAGAAGAAACAGCTGAATACACTAAGTGCCGGCATTCGAAGCTTGTGTCTTTTAACAGAAGAGATATATAAGAAGCCCTATTTTCAGGTCCCGGACTGGAGTTCTGAACAATCGTATTTCATTCATCAGTGCTGATAAACACAGTCATCTGACACACCCCATTAGATCGTATCATCCTTGGGAAAGACACCATTAGAAGAACACTAGCAATTGCTTCGTGCAATATCGCCCAGATCTCGTTTAAATTCTTGATTAGCTGAAGTATTCTCTATGTTGCAGCCTGTTGCCGTTTCGTCATGTGCTCTGCACTGACGTGCCTAAGTTGGGAACATCGCAGCACCATTAAAAGCTTACAAGCAGCACTTTCGTTTGTGTGGTGCACTTCAGTAAGCCCTGCATTTCGTCCTGCGAGCTTCAATTCTCTCTTTTAGAAGACTCTCTTGCAGGGCCCTGAGCAAGAATTTTCACTTAAGAAGAAGAAGAAGAAGAAGAAGAAGAAAGGTTATTCCCACACTTATTACACGTGTGCCGGTGACTTCGTTGCAAAATCTTCAGTGCTCTTCGGACCGGAAATTGCATTGGGTCTTGTCTATAATAATACCTAAACTAACGCAAGCCTTGGTGAACAACTACTCAGACTGACACAAGCTGCGAAGAAGACCAACTGGAGCTTGCGAGGACGCAGTGGCCCGGATGTTGCGAGAGTTTCTTCAGTACTTGCTCGAAAAAGAAAGGAAAAAAGGACAGTTAGCAGGGTGACCTATAAATTCGGGGTTCGACGTCTCTTGACCTTTTCTCGACACGTGGATGCACATTTACAGAAAGACAGAATACCATAGCGTAGTTAACAAAGAAACAAAGGCTACAAAAAGAGAGAAAGAGATGAAAAGTTAGGGGAGACAAGGAATGTGAAAGGGCATGGAGAGCTGCCGTAAGGAGAGCCAGCCAACCTCTCGGGAACGACAAAAGAACCGAAAAAAGGCACGACCATTGGGCAAGAACGCGAGGCACAAGTGCCAAAGGCGAAGGCAAGGAGAGGGCAGTCGGTCGATTCATTACGGGTTCTCGCATTACAATAAGGGGCGGCCATATAACGACCGTAGGGGCGCTCGCCGCCGAGCTGGCTCTCTCTCGTTAGGCACATTCACCGTCCTCGGACGACCGCCCGCGTAATACATGCACGTGTAAACCATTGCGGCGGTCGTGCGTGGCCAACGCTTTCGTAACGCCGCCGCCATCGAGGTCCCCGAGTCCACGACGTCGCTCTCCTACGCAATGGACGTCCCCTCCATCCTAACTCGCCTGCCGGCCTTCGCCGGTCAACCAGTGCGCGCGATGGCGCGCTCGAGGCCGTTGATCTCTCTGTCTCTCGGTGGCTCTCCGGGGACGAGTTGGCTGCGTGGAGCCGGTCGTGCGGTTTCACACTGCAGCCGCTCAGAATGGACGTCCCCCGCCACTCTGGCAGGATTTTCTTTTTCTGCACGATTGGCTTTGCTTGTCTAGCATGTCTTTTTTTTTTCTTTAGTGACACGCGACTCTCCGATATGCTGCAAGGGGGGAGGGGGGGGGGGGGGGGGGGCGTTCTCTGCTTAGACAGCTGCGACAGCCAACGCTCAGCCGACGGCAACGGCGCCTAGCTCTCGCTGATGTGTTGTTATGCAAGAGCGCGAGACAGTCGAATCGCACAAGCAAGCGAGCGAATTGTGTCGGTATATACGACTGTATTGTTGGCTAAACGGGATGACCCGAAGGCGCAACTTTCCGCTCGCGTAATGGCTAAAGTTCAAGGCTCTATTCTCGTTTTGTTGTACACGAGCGTCGTACGGAGGGAAGCAAGCGGAGTTCGATAGAGAGACAAAACGCTGTAATGAGCAGAGCAAATAAGACTGCAGTGCACCATACCATTGCGGCCGATGAATTCGGGCAATCGGCGGACCTGAGATAGGGCCATCACCACAGTTCCGTACCTTCATAATTTCTTTTTTTTTTTCTTTTCTAAGTTAGTCACGATACCGAATGCAGCACTCTCTCCTCAATCTGACCGCTAGGACAATGAAAGGTGTACGCGGTAGAAGCAAAGCGTATTCGAAGCGCACTGCTGCAGCATAACTGACTTTTTACGTGACTTCGTCGAAAACGAGAAGGCGTGGCGCTCTTCGAGCGCTCTATTATACCGCAACGCTCACCCATATAAACGCGAAACGCCTCCTCATTTTCACCATTCGGTGTTGCGTAAAGGTAATTGGGGTGCGCCGACGGGCCGTCTCTCCGACTTCGTGCGTGTCACAAAGCATTTTGTTTTCCAGCTTTCAACAGCTCCTTGCCTAATCGTTAAAATTTTGCTGCCGGGCTTATATAGCGTCTGAGTGAGGCTTCTTCTTTTTATTTTTTCTATGAGTTTTTGCTGGCACGAACAGCAAGCCAGTAGATAGCACGTTCTGTCAAGGGCAGTCTGTACGCGCCCAAGCGAGTATCAGCAATATAAATTCGCAGGCGAAATCTTTTCTGACCAGATATGAATTCAGAACCACCTTCTCGTACTACTATACAGCTACTGAGCAACATGAGAACAAGGTGAGAGCAGGAGCCAACGTTTCGACAAGTGGACTTGTCTTGAAACAGACAAGTCCACTTGTCGAAACGTTGGCTCCTGCTCTCACCTCTCTTGTTGCTTATCGTGTGGAATTTCCATCTCCCGCATACTCCGTGTTCTTTGTCCAGTTTTCTTTGTCCAGTTTATGGTCACATGAAAGTCGTGGCGGGTGTAGCAGCAAAACATGATTATTTAACTCTATATGGACGGGCGTTGCCTGCAGACAACAACAGGCCAGAGAAATAATGTTTCCTTGCTAAGTTTTGGTTTTCAGTACAAAGTTTCTGGCTATATGTGCTCGGACAACACTGAATGACGGGCAGTAAGGAAGCGTCAGTTGTTACAACAGCAGGAACTGAGGATGAGGATGACAAAGATTGGCGAGCGTCACGCTTTCTGTTGAAAGCCCGGTCGGAGGAGAAAGACCGCTGTAAGATGCCCCGCTGTACAGTGGTATCACACAGGTTATATGAGCAAAAGCAATGTACACCTCTGTTTCACATGTGGCCACAACTGATTGTACAAGTCCAACAGAAAGCACGAAGCCACATGTGGCATCGGCAGAAGCTCGTTTCAAGTGCTGTGCCTGCATGGTGTTGGCCACGTATTGCTGAAAAAGTTCTTGCAAAATATTTTCTTCTCTTCTGGTGGTTTAATTCTCGAGTATTTTACGCATTTTAATTAAAAAAAGAAACATTTACTTCGGGTATTTTGGCATTTCATCCTTAAATGTATAGGACCAATCTTCAGGAATTCTACTAGCCTAGAATTTTAAGGCGAGTCAGAAGAGCGGGGAGGTAACATGCAAGCTTCATTTCGTTCCATTTTAATAAATCAAAGTCCTTATTCCAGAATTTCAAACAAACGCTGGAATAATAGCGGCTCGTCTTAAAACCGACTTATCACTTTCTGTGTTAGCCTGCAACCCAGAGAAAGAGACATCTTTATAGAACGCCGGTGATTCTTGCCCTTGTATATGACAGCGTATACGATACCTGCGTGAGAAAGAAAATGTGGTACGCAAAGGCCATAAGAGCAGGAGAGTTGAAAAAGTATATATATATATATATATATATATATATATATATATATATATATATATATATGTGTGTGTGTGTGTGTGTGTGTGTGTGTGGTGGTGTGTGTGTGTGTGTGTGTGTGTGTGTGTGCGTGCGTGCGTGCGTGCGTGCGTGCGTGCGTGCGTGCGTGCGTGCGTGTGTATTAGAGGCGCTAGTGTCTGTTATAGCTGCAAGGAACGTGGTGCAGCCATCATTTCAATGATGGGATAAACATGGACTCACCTTAACTTCGTCCTTCTAGCTTCTTCGATCGCCTCTGTGACTTACGTTATAAATGTCATAAACGGGAATTGCGTTATAAACGCAATTACTTGCAATGACTACGAATGTGTGCCAAAGGCTAATTTATTGCCTTGCTGTTTTTAGAAAATGTGCGTGCTCGAAATTTTATAAAGCTAGCGCATAATAAATTGTGTCACAAGAACGTTTTGAAACTGTAAGCACGAAGATGGAGTAGACGGATTCCAAATCCGTCTACTACAATCATCAATTTCGTAATAGCGCCAGAGTTCTCTCTAGTAACTCTTTCGTAGAAAACTCAATTTATTTTCAGGCCTGGCAACGGGAGAGTAAAGTTTAGTCGTTTCTGACGGAGGAAGAGACCACGCTGTTTGCTATTGCCGGTCGCCTTTACTAACAACATACCCATCACCAGGAGTGGCTGAAACTTTCTCCTAGGAACAATGCAAGTAATGCTCTATTTTTTAAATTCTTTTTGTCATACAGACCTCGGATCAGCAAAAAGAGAAAGAAACTTACATATTAGAAAAGAAAAATTCTGAAAAAAAAGCGTGATACAATTGCGAACGTCCATTTTTCTCATCTCGTTTTATCGTTCGCGCCTCACCCAGTTATCGATTCGTACGAACTAGCCCGCTCGCATTGCTTGCTAGTGCCGAAAGTATCGTCGCTACTGCGCAGAAATGTTGGGTAGCTCCAAACCCTATGACCGCAGAGGCGAAACGCGCAGCGAAACGCGCAGACACGCCTTAAAAAAAGTGAAGAAAAGAAAGAGAGAGAGAGAAAAAAAAAAGGAAGCATGCCACACCCGGGCATTCGAGCGACGACGCCACAGCGTGCCAAACAGAGGAGGACGGCGAGTGAAGTTCCCGCGGGAACTGTGACGCAGAAGCGACTCGGCGACGCGGTTGTATCACGCGCACGCAAATGCGGCTCCAGATAGGCCCGGTGTCAGTGGTTGCCTGCTAGAAAAATAAAGAGATGTCCCACGGAGTTCTCTGGTTGCCGGTTTTATTATTCAAAAGAGAACCCAGGTTCTTTTGGCTTGTTAGCATTTTTTTTCTCTCCCGGCCGGGTACATACTTTCTCGAACTCCTGCAATTCTCTGTCTTCCCGAGCGTCGATGTCACGCTAAATGATATTTCGCGTCACTCCATGCATTTCATGACACGACGACTGGGACCTTCTTTGTTTTGTTTTGTTCTGCTCTCGTCTTCACTCAGAAAGCTGTCTTACCGTAACAAAGGGCAATCATTGTATTAAGTGTGAGAACCTCTTCTTTATTTGATCTCCTTTGCGGCGGTTGTAACAAGGGCTTATATAAACGTGTTCTAATATTTCTCTTCAAAAAGCTTCTTTTTCTCAATTTAGTTTGTTTCTGGAAAATGCGTACAATACTGCAGCCTGTCAGCGTGCATATTTGTGCCACCATGATGTTTCAGGCACAGCACCTTTGAGATTCTCACATCGACTGCTGCAGGGGAGAGGGAAGTGGTGACATCGCAACCAATTTGATAGCCTTGTTCTTGCGAATGAATGAATGAATCAATCAATCAATCGATCGATAAATCAATGCGCATGCAACACAAAAATAATTTTTTTTTAGTTTGGGAGGGGGCAGTACAATGCTATTGTCTAATGCTATGCCCATTGTCTTTATAGCTTAGTTTTGAAAGGGAACGTAATGCCGCCAGCAGAAGTCGCCTTTTTTTTTTTCTTTGGACTGGCTACGAATCAGCGATGAACACAAATGCGTTTTGATTCTGTGATGCGCGTCTTTTTCTTCTTCAGCTTCCTTACCTTTCGCGCCACCCTGTGGCAGCAAACCTCCCTACCTTTCCCTCTTCGTTTCTCTCTCTCTCTCTCTTTTTCTCTGTGGCAGCAAGGCGAGCGCTGTCCTCATTAACCCTTCGTGTTCTTGTTTCTTTTTTTTTCCTTCTTCGCCTTTCGTACACTCATTCTTTCTTTTTTTCCTGTGCAATCGTTCATTCACACAAGCAAAGCGTGCAATCCGCATAACCACCTCAAAGAGCTACAGAGTACTAAAGGTCCAGGTAACCATCGCTTCAAAGGAGCACACATGGGCGTGCGTAAAGGCTGCAGCCGGGTCCTCCTTACTACCGCTGCTTGCCTGCACCCACGGCCAGCGCCACAGCACACGTCCACGCGTTATCCATTAGGCAAATACGAAAACGCGCTCTGCTTGCTCCCTCCACGTGTACCCGCACTTTGATGATGTTGGCGCGCTTGTTTATTCCCGTCGTTAGGGCTAACTCCGCTCCGCGGCAGGGCGGAAAACAAAAGAGGAATCAGCGTTTTTCTTTTTCTCGTCGGGGCGCGGCCCGCTTATTTCTCTTCGTTGCTCCGCGAGCCTTTTCTGCCACCCTCGCTACAGTCTCCGTCCAACACCCTCCCACCGCCCCCTCACCCTCTACCGGACACGTCTTTGCAGCTCCGTTTCTTGCACGTTTCCACTCCACCCTCGGTCCAAAGTTGTGCACTTTTCGTTTCCTTGCTTCCCCTGCTTTCAACGGGCAGATGACAATCGTTGCTGGCTGCGCCAGAAAACCTAGCGTCGTCTGCCAGCGATCGCACCACTGGGAATTGTTGAAATATTCAGAGTCATTAGCCGTTTCTGGTCTCTCTCCGTGTTTAGTTTCTTTCTTTATTTATTTTATCGCTCTTATTACTCGATCCTCGGCTCGTTTTCCTTTCTGTTCCTATTTTTGCCCCGTTTTCCCGGCTCTTTCCTGTAGATACTTCGGCTGTGGTGCTTTGTCCCGGCTACAACGATCCATCACGCGATTCCTTGCTGAGAATCGGCGATTTTCTTGTTCTGTCCTCGACGCTGTCTAGTGGCCCTGTCTGTCTGTTTCCCCTTATGGTGTATTCGCTGCCCCTCTTTCGGATAACGCTTGCTGTTTCCGCTGCATCGTATGCACCTTTAATTTACTACACAACTGAGTCGGCGCAGTGTAGGCATTAGGCATCCTGAGGCTTATCGGTGAATTTCTTACTTCGTCACAGCACTTGAATAACCCTGGTGTGTAACGTCCATTCCGACGAAACCCATTTGTTTCGTGACAAACAAGAGGCTTCGACCACTTCTCGCGGATAAATACGCTTCCGAACCTATAAACTATTTGCCGCCAAGTACACGTCCTGCTGGACGAAGTTGGAATACGCTAGCGCAGGACAGGGGTAATTGGAGATCACAGGGAGAGGCCTTCGGCCTGCAGTGGACATAAATATAGCATGATGATGATGATGATGATGACATGTCCTGAGCGTCTTAGCAGTAAGACAAAGGCACTCAAGCACTTCGACGTTCAAAGCAGCATGCAGACAGTTTTCCGCAGATAGTTCACGGCACGATGTGCCTTGTTCTTTTGACAACAGCGCGTACGCTTCGCGAGCTATCATCGCATGCCGAAGCACAACTTTTAATCGGAAATGCTCTACGTTTACTGTATGACAGCTCTTTGCAAATCGAAAGCCCCTGTGCCGCCCAGATCACTGCATATCATACCATACGGAGTTATCTTCGCCCCCCCCCCCATATATATATATATATATATATATATATATATATATATATATATATATATATATATATATATATATAGTGTGTGTGTGTGTGTGTGTGTGTGTGTGTGTGTGTGTGTGTGTGTGTGTGTGTGTGTGTGTGTGTGTGTGTGTGTGTGTGTGTGTGTGTGTGTGTGTGTGTGTGTGTGCCTGTGTGCGTGTGTAAACAAATAAAATATCTTATCCATTATTACCAATATTTCTAATGCACACAACGAAGTGACTACACGGCAGGATCTGGAAAAGAAGAAAAAAAATTCAGAGCGCTTCCCCTGTCGAGAAAATGGGGGTAAGCGAAGCTTGTGGCAAGACGGCGCTGTCGCAGGCGTTCCGCTTCGTTTGCCCTAAACTCAGGGTCCGCGGCTCTTCGCTGACGTTTCGCCTGGGCTTCGGAAGCCATCACGCTACAATCGGACGACAAGGTTCGCTTACCCTCATTTTCTCAACAGGGAAGGGCTGGTGATTTTGTCTCTTTAGGTCCGACGTGTGACAAGGGTAGTTCAAGGGCGTGATACAGGTCCCTGAGCCCACACGGATATGTGTCATTGAGCTTGGACCCTTTCTGAATTAACACCAGGATCATCCTACTTTTCAGCGTGACACTACCACCACCGCCTACACTTGTGAGCCTATAAAGCTTCGCTTAAAAACATATAGTAGATTTATCTAACCGTTAGGAACTTTATCTATATATCTTGAGAGTTTTTTGAAGTGCCTCTGGACGGCACTTCCGCATCATACCTAACAATTATGAATTACTTTCAAGGTTGAACCAGTTCACTTTTGTGTCTCAAAAAGGTATCTGTATTTGTTTCTTTCAAACTCTTTGAATCTTTTGGTAAGACCGGACACACGGACACGCATAACTTGGAATAAACTGCTAACGGTCTGACGTAATAAAAACAAAAGGTTTTTTTTTTTTTTTGCCACGATCTTCAGTCAGCTGCTGGGCAACGGTACAAGCCCAACCTGCCAACCTGCGTCCATACAGGTCATTCTTGATTACTCTCTCTCTCCCCCTCCTCCGATCTTCTCCTCTCTCCTCCTTCTCCTCGCATTTTCTCTGGTCATCTACCGTATGGTCAGTTGTGTACGAATTGAACAAAAGGCAAGAACGAAGCACACTGCCAACAATAAAGGCAGAAAAAAAATTAAGAAAATACGCGAGTTGTCGCGCGGGTGGCCGAGTCACGTCCAAGGGGCAACACCCGCGCTGCGCGTTATTTCCATGTTGCGCCTCGCCTCACCTCCCACGCCCTTACGCCATCCATCCGGACTCATCTCTAACGTTTCTTCTATTTCACGTACAAACGACATCTGTACGTTGCGTGAAATGCTCCGAAATGTGCGCCCCGGGGGACGCTATATTTTCCTCTTTACGGTGTCTGGCTTTATTTTCTGTATCTCTCATTTTGCGACTCCCTGATTTCCTGCTACCTTGTATGCTCTCTTCGCTGGCGGTAAGTTGGCGCCGCGTGAAAATAATACGTGAGGCCGCGCTAGGGCATGGAAAGCTAAAAGCGAGGCGAGTTTTACTTCGCACTATTTCGGCGTGTCTTTCTCATTCCAATCTGCAGCTTGCCTACAGCCAACTTTGTCAAGTTTTTCGTCTTCCATAGTCGTCCGAGTCATCAACATATCTCACCCTATAACCCCCCCCCCTCCCCCACCCCTCTTCTCCACTCCACGCAGAATTTCCTGCAATATGTCAATTTTTCTGACTGACAGCTCAAACTCGCTTCTGTCTAAAACCGAAGTGAGGAGGCTGTCGTCCCTTTCTCTCTTGCGAAAATACTCTGCCTTTCCGATGCTGAAAGACGTAATTACCGCAAATAAGGCACTCGCAAGACGATAGACACATACAAGATGTCACGGGCGGTAAAAACAACAAAATAGTGTTGACAAACTCTTCAGTCATATCGTTGCGGCGACAAGACGTGTTAGATAGATCGGATCTTGTATCAAGAAGTGTCAAACGCCACTAGAAGTAAGTACATTCTTTGCTGATGTAGCACCGTCCGGGGAACATATTAAACGCCTGTGCAAGATACTTCGTTCAGAACTGCGGAGGCAAATTAGTCTGCTTGATGAATGGCTTCGAGTAGTTCGTTTTGTAAAAGATCCAGTTTGGTTAGCTGAAAGGAAGCTGAAGGCTTCTAGGCTCGTCATCCAGCGGATAACCGAATACTATTACCACTCGTGTCGTAGTCTAAGTGCCTTGTTTTGTGCGTACTTTTTTCGTGCGTGCCTCATTTGCGGCAAGTATGTATTTCAGCAAACGCCAACCATGCCAAAAAGCCATTCTCTTGAAGCACATTTTTGGGGCCATTTCATGGGCCGTCTTTCACAATTACGGAATGGCCCGGCCGCGACAAGCGCTTGCGCCTAAATTAGCTTAAGCGTACGTGTTAGTCTGTGCCACGAATATAAACTAAAACAACGCTAGAACCATCTTGAAAGAAAAGAAAGAAACCCAGTCGACACAGTTACGGTTCAGGCCACTTAGCTGCCGTGGGTTCGTTTATTGCATACTTGATGTGCGTATTGACACCGTCACTCGACACAGCCGGCCACCTCCATTGGCTGAGTCCAAGCTACGTGTCTAGAAACTCGCGGTACTCATTTAGTTGAGAAACCTGGCGACTCTCTTGAATTAACCTTAACGAACCGTTCATATCCGTGCATGATTATTATTATTTATTTATTTTTGTTATAGGGTGCGCCGTTTGCAGCTTAGTGGTTTTGCATATCTGCACATCAGTGCTCCGCCACATCAATTTCGAGTTATTTGTAGGGAGACCAAAGCGTGCTAAGAGGCTCTTCTTTGGAAAATTAGCGCCGTGCTCGCGGAAGCTGTATAAGAGTCACAGTTGTTTTACATTCTTACTGTCTTGGCATGTGTTCCGTCATGCGGAAGTTACGTCTCGTCTGACACGTGTGTCGCGTGAGATTGCATGAATCATTTACCATCCATTCAACTTCATCAAGCAGCAGCGCTGAAGCCAGTTGGGCCATCAATATGTGCCTCGTAATTCCTTTCTTCCACACAGAAGCAAGAAAGTAGGAAAGAATTCACAAGAAGCTCTTACGCTATAGAAATTTTTGTAATAGCGCATTTCAGGCAATCCTGTTGCTGGGCATATCATTGCTGAAAGCGGCCCGCAAACAGAAAAAAAAATCGCTTACGAACGAAAAGCTTTGTTAATTTGGCCTGTGGTGTGCTGAAAATTTAATTTTTGGACAGAACGCAAAGATAACGGTTGAAATTTATGGAGAAAATACAAAAAAACGAGGGGTGGAATTAACAAATTTCCGAAGCCATGAGTCTACGTGTGCTAGCCATCCGCCATTTTGTTTTTTAAAAATGCCCCGATGAGATTGTATTGTTCCTTATTTCGGTTATACAGCCAAGGTGGACTCATGTAACGTTCCTCGATATCATTTCTTCGATTACTTCCATTCCAGGCCTTAGAGATCGCACGCAGTTCTTCCTGTATTCTTGCTACCAGTTTTCACGGTACGTAAATGCTTAAAAGCGATCCAAGATAATAGCAAGGCCGACTTCGATGCCATTAACATCAACTTTTCCTCGCTTTTAGTTTTCTTTTTAGGTGAATATTCTAAACAAACAGTCGAAGAGACCTGGGCCATGTTCAAAAAGAAAGTTTTAGAATTAACATACAAATACATTTCCACTAGAAAAGTATGCTCGAGAAAAAAAAGATGCCCCTTGGTATACCAAGCATTTAAACCACCTTTTGAAACTCAAGAAAAAGCTTTGTCTGCTGCGCGCACTTATGGGTCGGTTGTACGTTGGTTTAAATACAAAACGGCTAATGCTACTTTTCAAGCCGAATTAAAGATGGCAAAGCTCACATTTTTTAACCATACTCTACCGGACATGCTGAAAAATAACCCAATGCAGTTTTGGAACACTATGCGGGGCGATAAACATAAGACAATATCCCTTTCAACATCCAACGGAAATTCGGTTCCTTATCAAGAGTACGCTACGATATTAAACAAAACTTTTATGAATGTTTTCTCTGATCTATCAAGTAATAAAGGGTCACGTCCATTCGCGTCATTTAACTTTGTGCCCATGGACAACATACTCGTTACGTCGGAGGGAGTCTGCGATATTATTATTAGAGGATTAAAACATCGTCAAGTGGTACTGGCGAAATAGATAGTACATTTCTAAAAATACGCTTGAATATACTCCTCCATCATTCTAAGATGCATTTTTTTTTGTCACTATAATCTGCAGTTGTGTTCCGAGGTAATGGTTTAATGTTAAAATAGCACCAGTGCACAAATAAACTCTTGATCCTGGTAATTATCGTCTTATTTGCCTCACATCGGTCCCATGCAAAATTTTTGAGCGTGTTATATTTTCACACTTGGCAAATATTCTAGAAAATAATCAGTTTTTCACACCGGCACAATACGGTTCCCGTAATAATCTTTCCTGTGAAATTCAGCTACTAATTTTCACTAATGATTTGCATCAGGCTCTAGATTGTGGAATCCACAGACTGCATTTTCCTTGATTTCTCAAAAGTGTTCTATATAGTTAGTCATGCCTTACTACTTTTTCAACTTAGCCACCTTAAACTCGACCCTAACATATTTAACTGGATGAAATGTTTTCTTGCCAACCATACTTAGTTTGTCTCTGCTAACAATTTTGACTCGCCAATTGAACCTGTTCCCTCGGGAGTTTCGCAGGGCTCGATACTAGAAACCTTATTTCTGATCTTCATTAATTAGTTACAAACTAATACTTCCTAAAAATTGCTTATTCGCTGACAACTGCGTGATATATAGGAACATAATTAACAATTATCATTTTCCTACTCTTCAGCGCGACTTGAATAAGGTTCTTGCTTGGTGTCACTCTTGAAAGATGGGATTAAATGTTACGAAATGTAAATCAATGCGCGTTTCACGCCGCTGATTAACCAGTTCAGACTACGGCTTGAATGACACCCCAGTAGGATCCGTTTCGTCTTACCGGTACCTCGGAGTTCACATTTCTAATAACCTTTCTAGAAACAATATGTTCGAACGACCGCGGCAGAAGGTAATAAATAACTTAGTTACCTTAGAATAATTTTTTTATTGCTCCAAGTTCCTTAGAAGCTTACTTTATATCACTGTCATTCGGCCACAACTAGAATACGCATCAATAATATGGGATCCTGGCGAAGTAACAGTAACGAATAAACCTGAGGCGGTACAAAACCGTACTGGTCGTTTTATCTCATCGAATTATCACCGCATTGCAAATGTTACAAAACTAAAATGAAATGATGAAATTCCCTTACGTTCTGCCGGTCGTTAAATGGTTCGCATTGGTGTTTTCCTTAAAGTTTACTATTACAATAACCATCTTCATCAGTGTTTCATTCGCCCACCACCATTTATCTCAAGTAGGCTTGACCACAGACAAAAGGTTGATGTCCCTCGCTGGAATACGGTAGCATCACTGGCCTTCTGCCCGAAAACTTGCATAGCAAAGAATAACCTCCCTTTTCACGCCTGCAGTTTGTTGAATATGTATACGAGACTCATTGACTGTTTACTTATTTTGTTTTGCTGTGACATGTGTTGCCTTGTTAACTTTATAATAAATAATTTTTAAATCAATAAATAAAGAAATGCCTTGTAATCAAATAGAGAGAGAGAAAAAAAATAAGATGCGAAAGGCGGGGAAGATAACGGGACTAAAAATATCCAGTTTCCTACCCAGTACTGGAGTAGCGGGAATAGGAGAGAGTAATCAATGTTCTAAAAGTATGGAGGGTACAAATTTCCTCTTGGAAAAACTGTGCTAGCAGCACTGTTAACTCTGATTCGCACTGTGTGACCTCCTTACCTTGCTCGCAAGTGGAGTTTGCGGCTTCGTTAGTGTTTTACTTCGTTGCAGACTTCTTTTGACAGCGTGTTGTAGTTAGAATACTTTCTTGTATTTATTTTTGTTGGTCGTTTTAGCTAAGATTACGGGATAGCCGGCCCATTCAGTCGCCAAACTTTCAATATTTCACAAGTCCTAAAGAAATAAGAAAGAAGCTTCCGCTGAATGGCGTTGTAGAACGTTATATTACGTATAGAGATGATACCCGAGCCAATGACGCCGTGTCGGTTTCCTTAGAAGACGCTTGCACAGCTGTATTCCTCCGAATGATTAGATGTATTATTATTTTCTTACGCGTTTTGCCTTTTTGTGTTTTTCTGCCATATTTGCCATTCTGTCGCTTAATGTCTCCCTTTTGAAAGTAGTAAACACAGCAACCAGCTTGACTGACATATACAGTTTTTATTAAAGTCGCTCTCTTTCCTTTGCCAGCGAACTTTATCGGTGAGTTCAGAACCGCAACCGTAGTTAATTGCACTCCTTGTATCGTGCGAGTTTTGATGAGACGCCTTCGACGCTTTTATTTGTCGTCGAAGGGCCACCAAACTTTTCTTTTTTTTTTTTCGCTGAGCGCGTTCCATTCGCTGATCGTTTCCATAGCAATAAATTTTGTACTCGAACCATTCACCGCATCAGTTATCAAACAAGACTGAAAAATAAATAATAATACCGTTTCTGCTAGCACACCCTCTACTAATTTTTAATCTATAAAAACCACGTTTCGGGTTTTCGGTGACTCCGCACTCAAAAATAGAAGAGAGCTTTGACTGACCGAACGAAAACGTACGCACAACCTGGATTCATCTCCTGTTCCGGATGAGTTTTGGAAATGTTTTCGAAGGTACTATAGACACGAGCCCGATGCAATTGCTCTGTATTGTGAAATTCTGTCTTAAGGTTGTAGTGATGGTGATGATTGCACAATGCGCTTCGCTACGGATTCGATTATTACGTAGTAAACTTTACACTTCCTTATATATATATATATATATATATATATATATATATATATGCGTGTGTGTGTGTGTGTGTGTGTCTGTGTAGGAATGAACACATTGGAAAACCTCGACCGGCTACGCGAAAATTTCCGCGCAATTACCGCTGCAACAACGTTTTTTTTTTTTTTTCGTCCTGTTTTGGCCTATGCCACCAATTTCTCTCGCCCTATAACCTTGGCTGCAAAGTATTTCGTGCGAGTTCCACTTTGTGTAGCTACCGGACAGAGTGAAATTCATGCCTTGTTACTTTGTGACCTTTGCGTGTCTCTAAATGGACTTGACGACATCCCGCCGGAAATAATGTCGGAAGTAGGTTCCGCGTTGCTCTCTTCGGACACTTCCGCTACGAGATAACTACCCTTAATTCAGGGCGTGCTGCGCGGCGACTGTTTGCTCGCCTACACCAAACTCTCCGACTGCGTTTTGCATAATTGTTGTACGACCAGTCTACAGCACTGCACACTGGTACCGACACGGCACCAATGTACCGTGCCGGTACACCCCACTGGTTCCGATCCGCAATCGCAGCCTCTCATCTAAACTTCTCGTCTCCGGTCCCCTCATCAAGAATTTGACACTCAACTGATTGAGTGTCCGAACTCCCAGCTCACTCTAACGTCAAACGCTGACGGGCTGACTCAAGCCACCACGCCGGAACATCAAATGTATCTGACAGACTTCTTGAGTCAGCTTTGACGAAATTCGACAGCAATGCTCTGGACTGAAGGCCTAGCTCTGAAAACTCAGCCGCTTTCATAAATAAAGTTCTTTTCTCTCTCTCTCTCTCTCTCACTCTTGGCTTCTCTATTTGCTGTTTTCATAAGGTATAGTTCATGTATATGGTAGATCAGGCTCTGTATATTGAAATGCTGACCTCACCAGCAATTATCACAGACAGCGGTCATGGCATTGCTATTTCAGGCCGACAAACTTGTACAAACGGTGTTAATTAGTTCTGAGAAGCGTAAACTTGCGTCGCCAGCTAGGCGCGTTCTGTCTTTCCTTACATTCCTATTTTACCTTTCTGCCTCCCCTCACCCTTTCTCCCAGTGTAGAATAGCAAACCGCATTTTGTTTTATGCTTGACATGCATGCCCTTTCCCTTTTCTTTCATCCCGAGGATTGTAGAGCGATAGTTTCCATGACAACGCACAGAATATGAAGCACAGAAGCACACCATGGTTTCCTATCAAGAACAGCCGCACCCTCAGATCACGCACACTTTCAGAAAGCCAGGCTGCAAAACCAGAACGCAAAAGAGGGTTTATTTTTTCTCATGTCTCCTGCTTTATTCTTCTCTTACCTCTTTTTCTCGCTTAGTGAACATAAGGAGTTATGTCATAAATTAAAGCACGGGCCCACGTTGTCCGTGATAATTATAGCTTTCTCTCTTATTTAAGTTATTTCTGGCGTTCAAACGCGGACTTACGTATATATCGATCGAACATTTACACGTCATTACCCCGCTCTTCTTTACTCCTCTTGCTTCACTTCTCGCATACGAGCTGATTTGCTCGTATACGATAAAAGTGAGGTCATAAAAGCCACGAAAAACTGCCGATGTCCCGCCTGTAGTAGTCTCTTCTCGCAGCTCAGGACCACATCCACGTCATCCGGGCCTATTTTGTTCTTCTTATACCGAGCGACATTGCACAGTTGCCCAACACAATGAACGAGTAATAGGGAAAAAGATATATATAAATATATTTTACTGGCGTCTTGCACGTACCCCTCTCCAGACTAGATGTCTATAAGCGCACAACCGAGATTTTTGTGTGCCAGCTTATCCTCATGGATGCTGAAGGAGCCCGGGTGGATGGAGAAGAGATAGAGCGGTTGATGGTTCGAAGCCTGCAAAAGCAGCGCCGAATGAGCCGGGAGTAGGCAGGCTCGTATACTCCGCCTCACTAGTATCGTGTATTGTGGTGAAAGCTGAAGCTCATGTCAGACAATCACGAATTCGATTCGCGAAGTTGTTAATTCCCGGTTAACAGTTAGTCATAGGCAGGCGCCTGAGTTCTGGCCTGTCGCTATATTCAGCTGTACGGTCATCTGCGTGCCGCTAAGTGGGAAGAACTTGTGGAACTATTTCTTCGTGCGCTATAATTGGGGGAACGTTGCTACATTGACGATAAGTGCAAACAGCCACGTGGGCAACAAGGACAGACAAGAACTAGTCGTTATGGAACTCATTTTATTTGCCCTTCTTCTGCATGCGTGCTTGTTTGTCCTCACCGTAAGTATAACTAATAGGTAAAGTTCTTTCTTTTTTTCTGCATTTTTTTTTTCAGTTTTCATGGCATGAGCGCGCCTTCGAGCGCACTCTTCGAGCAAACGAAACATCGCCTGTTCATTTGTACCAAGAGCTTGTTTCTTAGCTATTTGTGCGCGATGTTAACGGTAATGCGTTAAAGTGTGTGCTCCAACAAAGGAGTGTTTTAGCAATGGTTGCTTACCCATACAACTGTCATCGCACAATTGCCGAATAAACGTTTGCGCGAACGATGCCAAATGAGCACCCGCGTGCTATTCATTGTCGTGACTGAATATGTCTGGCATGCAGGGCAAGTCGGAGAGAAATATGCGAACGCTATACCATCAGTGATAAACTCCACAACGGCGTGCATTCACGAAGCCTTAACATCGAAGACGCTTGCCTTCCGCGCAATGGCTAAGTTACACTGAGAATTGATGTCGTTGCTCAGTAGCTGCTGTGTTTTTTTTTTTGAGAGCGATTAATTACTTAATAATTGTTTGCTGGGCTTGTTGGTGTATAAACGGGACTAAAACTAGAAAAAAAAAACACGACGCAGTTCGTGCACAGCCTATATTCGTGCGCAGCACGTTTCTCCAACTGAGCACATGGCAAGAGGGTGGAGCGCGAAAAGTGTAGATACTTCACTCACGTGAACACACGCAGGTATTAAATGGCATATATTTCAGGAAGAAGGGCTTTCTATATCGATGGCACGGTTTACGGAGCCTGCGAATGCGTAAATGCGCTTAACAGTTAACACTTGGCCAATCGAAAGGACGAGACGCACGTAGCGCATTGCGTGGCGAAATCTGGTAAGCGCGTTTACACGCTCGTAATGCTCAAACAACTCGCCCAACAAGCTGTGTTCACATACAGAACCTTGCATGCCTGAGGGGCCATCTGCATAGCTGCAGACTGTCACTCTCACATGTACCTATAGTGACTGCCCGTGAAATGACCTGACTTCCCTGGTTATGGTTCCACATACTTACACGCTGCCGTGCTTTCCGGTTACTGCAACTATCGGTATCTCTTGCCGCGGCTTCTAGGAGAATCGTGGCAGTCATCATTAAGGCCTTTCATATGATTCAGCGCTAAGTACTCAGGCCGTCGGAGACGCCGGGCGTAAAGCGATGCCAGCTTAACGTGGGCACTAAACATTTCATACGTGAAACGCGTATGTTCAGCTGTCACTGTGCGATTTCTTTTACACAGCACTAAAATTCAGGAACGTTTCATTTTTGTATGTGACACCCGTTGCAAATGCGGTCCCCCTCATCTGCTGACGTAATAGCTTGCGCTTCAACAGCACCGAACAGTTTTAGTGACCGCGGAATGTGAGAGCATGAAAGGCACAAAAAGCGCGTAAACGCGTCGGGAAAAAGCGAAATTCATCAAACCCATATATTTGTTTTCTTTTTTTTTTCATTATTCGATTCTCTTTCTCCTTGCTTGCTGGCGAGCGAGCCGTTATGAGGCAGCGGGGACCAATAAAAATCGACGTCCCCGCGCCGCTGAAGCCGACACAGCCATCTAGCGACTGGGCCTGCAAACGATATCGCTGTAAAAATCACGCCACCGTGGCAGAGCCCTGCTTCCGCCAGCTCGGTTCCACCGGTGTATATCCGCGACGAGCCAAAAAACCGTATCGTCACATTCATATTGATTTTCTAGGAAGTGTCGTTGGCTGTTACGGCGAGTGCAGCGCAGATTGCTCGATATTAATACCGAGGCTAACTTCCAGATGTTCCGGGGGTAGTGTGCGAGCACAATAAATAATAAGAAAAAAAAAGAGAAAGATATAACAGACGCTTCCATAAATCGGTTTGTACGTAGCAAAAAGCCAAAAAACATTTTCTTATTTCTTGCTTTCTCTTTCACCGTCTCGATTCCTTGTTCCTCGCATCCCCGGCTTCGCAAAAACTTTTTAAGCTACCATACTTCACTGATTTACCTTAATTTGTTTCTTAATTCAAGCCGGTTGTGGGGAAAACGTTCTCTCGCGACTTCAGGTGACAGCCACGTGCAGGTTTTATGAATCGTTAAGTTAACCTAGTTCGACTAGTAGAGTAGCCAATCTGTTCCAAGTTAACCCGGAGTTTAAAACGAATTTCGAGCCTAGCGGACACCTTGCATTGCGTCTGGTAGGCAGAGATACCTCTTTCAGATAGGGCAACGTACAGTGGCTTTATGACAGTATAATCGACTCGTACGCTTGATTTCTCTTAAAGTTCGCGGTGCCGAAAAACTATTTTACTTATGATAGATATACTCGCTCGAGCAACTTCACCATCGACGTGCGTCTGCGTAGAATTTCCGATACAGCTCGTACCAGAGCGTGCGTCGCCCGGTGTGCAGGCCATCGCTATTCATGCAGCTAACCCCCGTAATCAGAAAGGCATCTTAACATGGATCCCATGCTTGACTTGATTTAAATGACGCATGTCTTGAACGCGCCGAAGGAAACGCATTGGGGGTCCTGGGCACATTCACGTCAGGCGTCATTTAGATCAAGCCAAGCATGGGCTTTATGTTAATCTGAATGCTGGAGCAAGAGCGTGTGGAACAATGCTATGCTTTATCGGTGGCTTCAGCCTCTTCTGTTCCTTTAGTAACTTAGTAATGAGTTGAAAGGATGCTGTTCAGTGTCTATAGTCAGTACCAATTAAAGAAGTGAATAGTAGATAAATGACTCATGCGCTAGGCAGACAGTTGTGAGCTCTTAAAAAACCCAAACTGCACTTAGGAAAGTGGCATTGTGCACGTAATTTTAGTGCCGCGTGATGCGTATATCAACAAAAGTTACACGAAATCTATGACGTAGTACCGTAACATGAACAGAAACGAGTACACGATGTTATCTTGTGTGTAGCCCATCAGGGCTGCACGTGTCACTTTCGCCGACGACATGCAGCGGAGCGCATCGGCATAAATTGACGTTCGGACAAATGTCCCGCAATAACCAATGATGATATAAACAGCAACGACAGCATGAAGCGGTGGACGCTCACACACGCTCTCTCTCATTCTCTCTCTCTCTCTCTCTGCGTATGTGACCGCATATTCACTGAGGGGCATTTCCTAGATTTCTCGCGCCTTGTACTTGTACCCAGTACTCGTTACCTATACATACTTTTTTGCAGCTTCCCGCGACCCCTTCGGATAATTAATTCCTCATGAGCTACGGCAAATAGATGATGCACAGGGCTTGGGCCTGGGACAGGGACGACGAATCAGCGAGCTCTTCCAAATGACGAGAGCTGCAACTTCCGCTCTCGCTGTCGACCCGTATATCCAGCAAATATTTTTTTTTCAACTCACATATCCAGTCAGACATCGTCCTACCGACGTCAATTGTGACCGACGCATGGTAGCCCTGTTGATGTGGGTGGTTGCTGTCAACTTTCACGCCAGTGCAGTCAGCGACCGCTTTCACCTACAAGTTTCGCGCCTCCTTTAGCTGCCGTGACGCACGACGACGCATTCGACTAAACAGCAAGCGCAGTTGCTACTACTTTTGGCGCGTACGTCTCGGCCTCTCGTCTTTTCTTTTCGATTTCCCGGAATGTCCCTGCAGTTCTTCGCTGCAACCGCGAAGCGTCCTCCTTCTCGAGGACTCCTGACATTTTCGAAACCGATTCCGCGGCCGCCGCCACGGCTATATTGGGCAGAGCCATCCTTTCTGGTCAGCCTCTGGCTTCCCCGATGGCGACCGAACCAAGCTTGGCCGCCTGTCTTCTTTAAGGTGACGCACCAACGGTAAAAGGCCAGAGGGTGGTCGCGGCCACTGCGTTCTGTCGTTCTTTCCCCTTTTCTTGTTCCCTTTCTTCGACTTCTACTTCTCCTTGCGGTTGCTGGTTCCTTGCTTTCCCGGTAGGGGCACGGTTCAGCGCTGATGGTAAATTGCGGACTGACGCGTAGCTTTCGATGCATTTCTATTGCGGCTTTGCGAGTGGTTTAATTCGACGCAAAGGTCACGTCGTTACCCAGCGCGCTTTACGTGCCAACTTTTTTATTATTATTATTCACTTTGTTTTTCTTTCCTACTTTTATAGTCGTAGCATCTTAGGTTCGCCTCCTCACTTGTTTTAAAGCCTGTCAACTGGGGATTAGAGAGTTCTAGGGCCCGCACGTTTTGACGTAATAACGGCAGCCGGATGTCTTTCTAAGTGTTCGCTTAGTATTGCCTCTCTGTGTACGAAGAACAAGCTCGCCAATTCGCTAATACTTAGTCGTAGTGCTCTCTGACCAGGCATTCTCGCCGTGCCTTTCAAAGGCCCGCCTGCGAAATATTTGCCTGACTGGCGCAGTTTGCGAAAACAAGAGCAAGCAGGTAGGAGGAGGTGGGAGCAGAGATGAGCAAGGAAGGTCTGTGGCTTAGAGCGCATGATTCGATACCTTTACATCGTGAAATAACAGAGCCATCGAGACAAAGGCTTTTCCTTCATTATGTTTGACAGTTTGATGTTTCCAGTGTGATGGTCTAATAACTTTTACATGTGATGGCCCGAGCGTGCATCTCGTGCTAATGTGCATATCGTTTCATTTGTCATTGTTTTCTTCTGAAGTTGCATGTTAGGCGTGCCGCCACGAATACCTCTCCAGTTTTCATTAAAGTATCTATCTATCTATCTATCTATCTATCTATCTATCTATCTATCTATCTATCTATCTATCTATCTATCTATCTATCTATCTATCTATCTAACTATCTATCTATCTATATATATATATATATATATATATATAGCCAGCCTGCCAGCCAGCCAGCTAGCTAACTAGATAATTAGCTGGCTATCCTCGCTCGCTCATTGTGTACTTGTAGTCTAGAAAGTGGCCTTCTGTAGCGATCTCCACTAGAAATAATTAAGACGCAAATGGTGATGATTGATCGTTTATTAAATGAAAAAATAAATACATGTAAAGCGGAAAATTACTGCTGGCCACACTGTATCTGTTTAGCTTTGGTTACTGGCAGTGAACGGCGGCCAGCTGTTGGGAAAGGGGTACAGGCAGTCAAAGGACAGGGGGAGGGGACAACAGAGAGGACAGTCTAAAAGAAGGCAATCGAAGTTCTCACACCAGTGCTTGAAAGTACTTTGAGCTTCCGAACGAAGGCCTGCCACTACGTCGCATATGGATGAACCTAATTTACACTGCCCGTAAGGACAACAGGTCGTCTATGCATGAAATGCTGTAAACAACCTATTGCTTGGGAGTACAGACGTCGCTTAGGGCACACGAGCTCGGAACTCATTGAAGTTTCTCTTAATGCATATCTAATGAAGCTAACTTTCCTTCATATCTCAGCCAAAATTGTTATTTCACTATCTCGCACAGATTATAAACGATCGCGTTTTTTTTTTTTTTTTGTCGGTGCAAGCACGTGATGAATAAACGAGCAGTAGTCCATAGCCGCGTAGCGTTGCGCGATATGTGGCTGGCTGAAAACGTCGATCTCTGTTGTGTTCACGCGTAGTCCACTATGTTACATGATGAAACCCCGTAATAAGGTTTTTATAGCCACAAACTAATCGAGAACGTCCAGACGGTCTACCTTAACTGCCAGCCACCGCAGAAATTCTTTGGCGCTAATTCTTTCTTTTCTTGTAGAAATTTTTCTTTCCTACCGACGACATGCACCCAGATGCACGAGTAGCGAAGAAGGAAAGAAAAAAAAACATAGAAAAGAAGTACTGGGAATTCGCCCTGCGATATTCCCTCGATTTGAACAAAGAAGAGGGCGGACTGCTTCATCGGATAGTTGCACTTTTATGACCATCATAAAACGAAGCGGGTAACTCGCACAAGGCTGTCGTAATTGCATTGCCGCTTTTTTTTTTCTCTCGATTCGGCCACGTATGTCTGTAGGTCGACATCATGCCGAGTAAGCACATGCTGCGGGCTCCGATTGCAACAATTCCCAGCGCTAATCTCAGCTTATATATCCCAAAAGGGAGACCCGAGTTACAGTGAGTTAACGCAAGTTATCACGGCAGCTGCTAGCTCAGCGCAACGAGACCTATGAGCAACGCGAACTATGTTTGTCGTTAACGGTATACTTCTGCAGTGTATCAGCATGGAAGAGCAACGCCTTTCAAGGCGCGCCTGTTTCTATAGCCTCATTCACTGCCCGTTGTTTGCGGCCGGAACATCCCCACGTGTACCTATAGGGTGTACGTAATAGGGCCCGTGTTCACACGCACACACACATAGAGGTCTTACGCCAGAACTCTTTCGTAAGAACGAGTGCCAGCCAACCCTCGTCTTGCAACTGTTATTAAAGAAGGCGACCGGCCAATGGCAGATCTACTCTTAGGAGTGAAAAATTTGTGAATTTGACTCCAACGTAGAACTTCGGAGGACTTAATAAACATGCACATTAACTGCTGAAATACGAGTCCGGGTGATAAATTCCCTTCTGTGAGTGTACTCCGTCAGTTCGCTAATTGTTCATTGCGCACATTTGTGTGATGTACAGTGAATTGTGTTTTTGGGAGAACGTGTAGCAATAAGCGCTGCAGTAGACAATTTTAATATGAAATGAAACAGTTTTCATATATATATATATATATATATATATATATATATATATATATATATCTTGCTCTCAAAGGGTAGTTCGTGTCGATCTAAGAATCACCTGCCCGAAACGTATAAATCAGGTGGAGGTGGGCGGCAAAAATTCGTGCGCATTCCACCGTACCGTTTCCTGCAGCAGTCGTGCTGCTGAGCTCCAGGACGCGGGTTCGATCCTGGCCCCGACGGCCGCATTTCGATGGGGGCGAAATCCATAAACGCTCGTGTACTTAGAATTAGGTGCGCGCTAAGGACCCTAGGTGGTCAAAATCATTCCGGAGTATATATACTACAGCGTTCCTCTTCAACGCATCGTAGTGTTGGCGCGCAAGACTTAGACTTTGTTTTTATATATGGAACCCAATGTTAGCACGGGCTATCGACTGCGTCGACTGGGCGTACGAATGAAAGTAAAAAGACCTCAAAAACATGGAGCACGCTTAAGCTTCGCTTTTAAGAGTGGAACGCGATAGCATTCAAAGATCCCCGACTGCTTCTCACGCTTCCCGACAACTGCAGCTTAAGCAACCGTAATGGTTACCGGGAAACACTGGCGGCGAACCCTATGCACGAAGGCGAGCTTTCTGGTATAGAAACGCGGCCTCTTGCGTGGGGCGATCCCGGAGATATTGCACAGCCGCGCCAAAAAAATTGCATAATTTCTTGGTTTTCATTTTTGTTGCGTATTTTTAATATTTCAGTCCGAGAAGATTTAACATAAAAGGCATGCGCTGTGGGTGTTTTGTTTCATGACATTTGTTTGTGGATTGTCATTCTCAAAATTCCGAGGAATAGCTTTGCCAAGAATGCAAGACAAGGTATGAGGAACGTTAATGATAGAATGGTGTGGCAATATAATATACCGCATGTCATATAAGAAGGCGTGGCATAGACATGTACCTAAATGTATTCGGAGGGGTGCGTGGTTGGCGATGATTTTCTCCGCCACCCGCCGACATCGCACGCCGACGCCGGTTGCCGACGCCGGATTTTGTGCGACACGGGGCCCTTAACGCCATCGCGTTAAAACTGGAAGTAAGTGGGTTTTCGGGTACATCTAAGCAAATTGGGTACGCTACTTCTAAAACTTCATTTTCTTACCTCAATCGCACCCGGTCATAAGGCGAGCCGTGCGTACTTTCGCCATATATATGCATAGTAATTCCGTATCCCGCCCCCAACACGAGTCCTCCACATTTGCGCGCCCTACTCGTTTACAGCGTTGTATTTACCCGTCTCTCTCGAATTTTCCTTCTTTAAGTGCTCTTCTCCTCTTTCTTTTTTTCTTTCGCGTTTTCAATTTCTACGAAATCACCTTTTTTTTTCCTCGCACCGCATCTCGCTGTCGCTCCTTTCCGAAAGCCGAGCGCAATCAGCGTTCAAGCAGCGGGCTTCCGGCTGACATCGTCTCGCAATAGCATACATAGCTTCGACGAAAATGCCTACTTCCATCCCATGCACCACTGCGGGGCCGTGAATCGCTCTGTACACCGAGAGGCCCGGTCGCGCGACGCTTGCTCGTTGCGTTTATGTTTCCGCTTGCTTTAAGCGTATACGTGCGCGACGCTCACTCCTCGACCCCCTGTTTGCTTTCGAGTCTTCGTATACGAAGCAAGCTGGCTAGCTCGCGAGGATTTCGCATACAACACCCTGCCGTGCACGCTCACCCCCCCTCTAACGCCTCGGCACCGTGCTGCCAACCGAACGGGCCAGCGGCTCAAAGGCGTACTATACGTAGTGCCGGCAGTGTTTGCTTCGCGACGGAAATGGGAGCCCCCGCCGCGCAAAGCGCCAACCTGTTTCGCTTGCCCCTCGCTCTCACCAGTCATTCGGCTGTTTGCATTGTCCGCGCCGGCACTGCAGCGTAGAAGAAGTCAGACACCGTTTCTCCATTCCATTTTTTTATACTATTTTCTATCTTTCTTTACATATTCGACTCCATCGTTCTATTTTCGTCTCGCAGCACTTTATCTTCTCGTCTGCCTCGCATTTCATTTTTACGTTCTCAGTGCTAACACAACGCTTTCTCTGTTCTCAGGCTGTCTCTCCTGAATGTGACTTTGGCCGTGAGAGCTTGGCGAAAAAGCAGAGCTTTTGCGCTGTGTTCGTTTATCTTGAAATTTGTATTTATTTGGATGTGTTTGTGCCCGGCTTCGCTTTGCTAGTGCATACCCCCTCTAAAGCCTGCTTACAAGGCCGCAGAATATTTTTCCGTTCCGCGTTTGATTTTTTTCTTTTAGTCAATTCCTCCGTCTTCTTGCACATATATCTCTGCTCGAAGATTTGTTTACTCTTGCTCTTTATACCGTTTCCATTGCAAATGGCTTCTCTGGCGTTCGCACTTTTGTTGTTGTTGTTTTTTTTTTTGTCAAGGTGATTCAAAACGTTACCTTGCCGTGGTATACATTCACTGGTCTGTCATTTTCGTAGACTGGGTATATTTTCCTATGCAAGCTGCGTTCAGTATTGCGAAGTGAACGCGGAATGCGTTCCCTCGGTGCGCCCAGAGTGAATATTCAAGACAGCACGGCGATGGTCTTCGCTTGTATATACATCTGCCTTGCTGAAATATAGTCGGTTACTTTGTTTTGTAAACGTTACCCCGCTTCGCGATACCTCTATATTCGAACGCGCTCCGGTTTCTCTTTAAATGGCCATGTGACGTCATTGTGCTCGCGTCGCATTGTGAGCCGCACGCTATCGCTTTCTAACGAAGCCAAGCTGTCGTGTGACTGAGCGCATTACTTTATGATACTTTTTTGGAGCGCAGCTTTTAGGAGCCCGTTCCTGCGTTTCGCGTCGGCGTCCCTTGGCGTAACCGAGCGAACGAGCACACCGAAGAATGAAAGAGCGAACGCGGAGCGCAGCGGGCGATGAGAGACGGCGATAGCGAAGAAAGCGCGAGAGAAAAGCGAAGAAGGAGGGTGCAGCGGAACCATGATCGAGGCGGCAAGCGGAGGAGGAGGGTAAGGCGAAAGCTCGAGAAGGAAAGCGTAGTTCCGCGCAAGACGGGCTGTGCGGCGACGACTGCTATGGGGTGGTGCCAGAGTAGCCCACCGTCGCCTCTTCACCGATGGCACGTGGCGAGCGCGTCCACCGATACCATATATGGAAACAAAGCGCTGCATGAGCGGAGGTCTGTCTGCGGCGGCTGCTGCTGTTAATCGCGCCCACGCGTCGCCTACGCGCTGCCTCTGGCGATCTCCCGATTAACGAGGCAGTCGCGCCACACTTCGCTCCATTTGCAACGTCCCGCATGAGACAGATTGTCCGCCCCAGTCGATATATCGCGAAATGAAAACACGTATAGAGCTGCGCTCAAATTTCGCATTAGAGAGTATCGTAAACGTCTGTGAATTTTTTTTCTCCTTTTCTCGCTGTGTTCTTTTCCCCTCCACTAGTGTACTGTAGAAAACCGGAAAATATATGGCTAACGTTTCTGACCTGTTCTCTTCGACCTTGTTCCCTAGCTATAAGCCCAAAACCAGAGTATGAAGCTCAAATGCGACCCCCAGGAGTAGGTTAAATGCCCACAATCCTTCACATTTTCTTCATAATTCTTGCTATCTAATCGGTCATAACAAAACTGTGTGTAGGAATCATATATGGCAGCCTTTTTGTGGGGGCAGGCCATTATTTTTTCGGTGCAGACTCAGTACTCGGACGACAAGATATTGCTTCAGGGCACCTTCGTTATTGCAATTGGCAAGGCAATTTGTATGTCACAATACCGGAAGCAACGTTTCACGTATCATGATCATCACTTCGTCTCTCACTTCCGCCGCATACAACTGTACCTCAGTGAGTCTATTAAGGTTGGACAACTGTACGCATGAACCTTCGAAAAATGCATTACACGCTCCATAGCGAGGCCATGTACTACGTTTTTTTTTTTTTGTTATAATGTTTGCAGAAAGTTCGCTGAGGACTAATGTCGGCAAAGGACCAATTGGACAGCCTAAATTACCCAGAAATGCACCGTAGTAAATGTACTACGGTGTATCCGGCTTCTGCAGAGCCGGATCAAAATGCTCGCACTTTCGCCGAAGCCACTGGCCAGCAGGACGGCGCTCGCCAACAGGTCGGCGCGCGCCGAGCAAACCTGCAACACGGTCGACGACTCGCAAATCGTGCGCCTTTCGCTGAGGTGGACCGTGAGTTCATGAAGCAAACATGCAACTGCTTCTGTGAAGACACGTTTCACTTTCGTGTTCTACCGATTCCTATGAAAGAGGGATCAACCATATTGTGTTTTTTTTAATTGTCTAAAGACACTATAAGGAGACTATATAGACACAAAGAGAGTTCCATCACAGTGTGAACTAGCCTTTGAAGTCAATCGTCTGTCTGTAAAATGTCCAAATTTTAGTAAGAGAACCGCCGGCAGCTATACAGTTGTACTTGCGCGGTGGCGACACAATGTCTCACTCCGTAAACTCCGTAAGCTCCACGCGACCAAAAAAAAGTGTTTCACTGCGTTTCAAGCAGCCGGTCTCACTCCGGAATAAAGAGTCTAGTATTGAAGAACCTCTAACTGCTGTAAAACACAAACATGGGAAATGACTATAGGAAGGGAAAAAATTTAATAAAGTACTGCAATGACCAAACCTTGCGTATAGGCGGCAACCAAGCCGAAGCGTAGGCGTCGATTCTTCATGCCCAAACTAGGCAGCAACTAGCTCTTCGTATTTCCATGTAGGTTGATCGCTCCAGAATCCCCTCCTACTTTTCCTCCCTCTCCCAACTATAGCGACGTCGCCATCGAAAGCCGCTCGGGAAAGCGGTGAGAGCGCTCCATCTGTAAAGTGAGACTCGCGAGCCAAGCGAGACCACACTGCCTGTCGCGATTGCGCAATGATACCCCGCAATGGCACAAGTGCTCCATCACTATCGCTGCTGCACGTACGAACAAAATGGCGCGATCCCTTCTAACTCGACCTATAGCTAAAGAGTATCCTCATTATTCACGCAAGCGCGTTGGCTTGGTTTCACCACAGCGCATCTGGGCGAGCGAGCTCGCAGAGCTCACGCGGGGTTTGTCTATGTGGCGGTCTCGCCGTCGCGTAACGCGGGTGATTGATCAAGTATGCCGGCGGGTAGTTTGCCGCCGGGTTTTGTGATCCCAGTCACGTCGACGCGACTAAATGACCCACCCCCTCCACGCGCGCTCTGCGCGACAGTGACGCATCGGTTCCTTTCGAAGAGTGTCTTTGGCGTTGCCGAAGAAACTTATCTCTCTCACTGTGCGCCCAGTTTAGCTCCGCGCATGACAGCCGGACGCCAACCGAGCAGTTATAAACGGGTGGAGTTCGATAACCCTCCGATTTTTAGACTAGATTGCTCGTCTATCGACTTTTTTTCCCTCCCCTAGCTCTGGTAGCCTTCTCGTTGCCGCTACGTTACAACACACTGTAGTAATTTCGTGTTATACTTACCAAGCAAATGGTTTTTTATGTCAATGTCCCGTCTAAAAATTGGAGCACGCTTAAGCTTCGGCTTTAAGAGTGGAACGCGATAGCGTTATCGGGACCCGTTCGCATCGCATTTTTCTTTATGAGTAGGCTTCACTGCAACCCACAACGTGGGAAAGCCAGCTTACAAAGACTAATTTATTACTAGAGAATTCATTTATTAATTGTTTGCTGTTGCCCCGAGGCGCGCGCGTCTCCAAAAACATTACTCCATCTCCCGCTAAAGGAAACCATGTGTGGATGCGAAGCAGCGGGGAGATGGTTAGCTTGAGCGGGAGATGGTTTCGCGGCAGCGGCCCGAACGCTCATCGCGGCGCTGCACAGGAAAGAGAATGAGGCGCGCGCGCTCCTTCATTTTCATACCGCGGAATTACCATGGCGCCCCCAGCGTAGCATGCAGCTTGAGCGGGAGATGGTTTCGCGGCAGAGGCCCGAGCGCTCATCGGGGCGCTGCACAGGAGAGAGAATAAGGCGCGCGCGCTCCGTGATTTTCATACCTCGGAACTACCGTGGCGCCCCAGCGGAGTATGCAGCTGTCGCACCACCTGTCGTGCGCGCCGCTCCGGATTCCTAGAGGAGAGAAAGGGGGGAGCATAGGAGAGTAGAGAGAGGAGGAGGGGACCAGCATGCGCTGTGGTGGTGTGGGACGCGGGAGCGATGGACAGAGCCACCGGCAAAAAATGCTTCGCCTTATGAGAAGCGCTTCCCGTGGGCAGCGCGTGCGAAGGGACACACATGTAGCGCTGCACTGCCGATCCGGGCAGCATTGCATGCGTAGCGTGCGTTGGAAAATGTGGGCCGACTATTACTAACTGAATGAACAAGCGTGGTGTGAGCGCGCACAAACAAACATGAATAGATAACACTGAATGACTACAGACAACGACTGTCAAAACGCTGGCAGCAAGCGCATACGCCGCAGCGGGCGAAGGTACGTGCGGTCTATCGCTGCAACGGAAACTGAGCGGCGAATGCACGGCGCATAAAGGTCAGAGCCGTGTGAAGATAAGAGACGGCGCGGGCGAGCGACGAGCGCGGTTGTTGGCAGAGTAGAAGTGCGCCCCCCCCCCCTCCCTCCGGCGCTGGCTTCCCGCTTCCTTGCTTGCGCGAGAGAGATCGAGTGCGTTCGCTCTCCGTGATAGCGCGCGTCCCCGCACGCTTCCGCTGGGGCATACGGCGCGCGGCGAAGATTTTATCTATACGGAACCTCACGGCGACGGCGATGCCAGAAATCCGGTTGAAGTGTCCATATAATTGCTATCGCAATAAAACGAGCTTATAAGCTTTGCCATGTTACAACGTCCACAACGGCAGAACTTCACACAGTACTTTCTGCTTTACGTTACATATGTCAGCAGGCGGGACCTCTTCGCTGGGTAGTTCTGAGTGATTCGCAAGCCTCATAGCTTAGTTTAAATGAAATCAGCTTAAGAAAAAAAAGTTGTCGCAGTTTCACCTGAAAGGCGAAGCATCAATTGCGATAGCAAACTTGTAGAGAGCTATACGGAGTAATGATAGTAGCTTTATCAGCTGTATAAACTTGCACATGCAGCAGCACCGGCAACACGCAGAACTGTTGTCGACGCCGTCGGCGTTTTGCCCGCGTTCGCCCAAAATGCGTGTGGCGTTGGTGACTTTTGCCGGAGCCTCTGATATAAATAGGCACTTGGTGCCGCAGCTAAACGTCGCCTCCCTTCCCTCCCCCCCCCCTCCTCCACGGCCTCTCGGGCGTCGGAAGAAGGCGCGTTTGCTGTACATATATGGTGATTGTAAAGGAGGAAAGAGACGCCTACTTCTGCAGCCCTTAAGGGAGCACGGCGCAGAACGCGCGTTTGTTCTCCGCCGTGCGTTCACTCCCCGTAAAAGCGCGCGCCCCTCGCACCCTTTCACTCGCACATACAGCGTTCGGCGCGCGGCGACGATTTCATCTCCATTGACGTCATACGGAACCTCACGGCGACGGCGACGGCGACGGCGACGCCGACGGCAGAAATCTGCTTTTGAGTGTCCATATAATTGCTATCGCAATAAAACAGTTTCGCCCTAAGGGCGAAGCAATGAATGCGATAGCAACACAGCAATGTCATACGAAGTAAGGTGAGCGGCTTTGGTAGCAACAACACGCAGAACTGTTGTCGACGCCATCGGCGTTTTGCCCGCGTTAGCTCAAAATGCGTGCGGCGTTGGTGACTGTTGCTGGAGCCTCTGATATAAATAGGCACTTGGTGCCGCAGCTAAACGTCGCCTCCCTTCCCTCCCCCTCCCCCACGGCCTCTCGCGCGTCTGAAGAAGGCGCGTTTGCTCTACATATATGGTGATTGTAAAGGAGAAAAGAGACGCCTACTTCTGCAGCCCTTAAGCGAGCACGGCGCAGAACGCGCGTTTGTTCTCCGCCGCGCGTTCACTCCCCGTGAAAGACGCGCCCCTCGCGCCCTTTCACTCGCACATACAGCGTTCGGCGCGCGGCGACGATTTCATCTCCAAATGACGTCATACGGAACCTCACGGCGACGGCGACGGCGACGGCGACGCCGACGGCAGAAATCTGCTTTTGAGTGTCCATATAATTGCTATCGCAATAAAACTGGTTTCATGCGGTCCCGCCCGACCGCTCGTTTCGTACTCGCGTTCGTTGTCAGCAGGACACTCGTTTCGCACTATCGTCTGCACGCGTCCACTCCCGGACGGGGCTGACGCATAGTTCGAGAAGGGGGGAGGAGTCTATGCTGTCACGTGACTGCCGTAGCGGCGCGCCGCCGGTTGGTGTGGCCGCCCTGCCGCAGCTGCGTTTTATCGCCGGCGGCGCGCCGCACGCGTTTTGCCGCTAGTGTGCATGCGCCTTTACGCTGCCGTGGAGGTGAGCGCCATCTGGATGGGGCTTTCGCAAGTAACCTACCCGAGCGCGCCGCTGTTGTTATGGTAGAAATGCTGGAAAAGGGGTTTGTGTTTGAGTTTCCTCGTAACAGAATTGTGTTTTCTCGTACATTCAAATTACAATCCGACGCTATCATGTTTGTAGGTTGTAGTTAAGTCATACTAACGATTTTTCTGACAGATTTTACTTTGAGACATTCAATTTTTGTTCACTAACGCATTGCGCCAAGTGGAGGGCCTGTATGGTCGGTGTGGTTCGAAGTGAAATTCTCCGCCGCCGCCGGTGCCGGATTTTCTGCGACACCGGGCCTTTAACGCTATCGCGTTGAAACAGAGTACGATGAGCAGTGCTTTGGTTACTGAATGAGCGCTTGCGGCGATTGCCGTTACTTATCAATGGCATTCACTACATATACAGGGTGTTGTCCCAACTATCATGCACCAAGATTTAATAATACGCAAATGCCACGTAGCTGGACAGAACCAAGGTAATGTTGTTTGCCGCCGCTTGGAGATACTCTTATTATTTTTTGCATCCCGCCTGATTTCATAATTCCTCTTAATAAATAATTTAATTAATTAACTTCTCAAATATTATAATTAAATGAAAAGTTTCAGTGAGAAAATTGTAGAGCAGCATGAAAAACTCCCGATACAGCTTTCTGTTCCTCAATACGTGCTACATAAAAGTTTTTTTCCGTGCGTTAAAAAAAGTGCGCGAATACACGCAAATTTGCCTCGAGTGGACAGTCGCTCTAATTATGTACTAATTATGTAATTAAGTAATTATGTAGTTACGCGAAAGCAAAAAATAATCTGAGGATCTCCAAGCGACGGCAAACAACATTACCTTGGTTCTGTCCAGCTACGTGGCATCTGCATATTTTTTAATCTTGGTGCATGATAGTTGGGACACCCTGTATATATATTACTTCGTTCCCTCACTAGCATGTTTTGGCATGTGTTTACCTCAGCCTTTTACTTGATGTACGCTTCTTGAGTGTGCCTGTTATGTTATAAAGAGTGCAGCCTCAACGATACATTGGTAACTAGTGACTTCTAAATTAGCGTTGTCCTTTCAGTAAATACAATAAAAGCTAGCACAGCACGTCCCACTCGATAGCTTTAGTTTCGCGTCCTCGTGTATACAGAAGCAATGTCTAGATTTAAAGCTCACACACACACACACACACACACACACACACACACACACAACTCATCCAGTACTTGAAACAAAATGTAATGTTACCTTAAACTTGCTCGGCAAGCGACATTTCAGTTTCATAATAACGCAGACGCAGATTCACTGTGGAGAGATTTGGATTTCGAGATATTGTGGCAGTAATTTTGTCATCGGCGTAAAGCTAAGCACAGGAAGTTGCGAGGTCAAAATAGGGCACGCGTGCGGCCAC
Source organism: Dermacentor silvarum (assembly GCF_013339745.2). Taxonomy (NCBI): domain Eukaryota; kingdom Metazoa; phylum Arthropoda; class Arachnida; order Ixodida; family Ixodidae; genus Dermacentor; species Dermacentor silvarum. The sequence continues at coordinate 88,173,885 of NC_051157.2, forward strand.
CTTGGCTTCACGTTGGCCTCAGGACCTACATGGACAACTGGTTTCTTTGCTGTGTCTCTGACAAAACATTACTGCAAGATGCATAACGGAAGACGCCAGACTTTATTTTTTACAAAACATATTTAAAAGAATATCCATTTGTGCTGCTATGACCAAGTTAAGGTCAAGCTCATTTCAAGACAAGCCGAACCCTTTTTTTACATATCCGCATTGTCATAAGTCATAGCGCCCGTTGAGAAAGTCGCATAGATGTTGTCGTCACAATTACACGTAAGTAGTATTGTAAGAAACTCTATAGGAACCGCAAACTTCTAGGGGCTGAAATGTGCATGTTTTGTTGACAACTTTAATCAATAACCACATAGAACATGGTACATATTTTGACCTGGATCACAGCATGGCCAGGCCACGGCGGTCGCATTTCGATGGGGACGAAACGCGATAACACCTGTGTACCTAGATTTAGGTGCACGTTAAAAAAAAACCCAGGTGGGCCAATTTATTCCGGAGTCCCCCGCTACGGTGTGCCTCATAATCAGATCGTGGTTTTGGCACGTAAAAGCCCCAGAATATTTTTAATTTTTTTAACAGCGCGGCCAAACGGTATACCGCCAAACGCGCCGACGTCGGGCGCGGAGCCATGCCCAAAATAGCGTGATGTGCGCGTTTGATGCGCTTTCCATGCGTCACATAGCTTTAGTTTCACAGCTGCGTATTCACACCAAAATAGGCGAAGTCCGTAAACGCTTACCCGAATTACCCTGCAGGAGGGTAAAACGTAGTAAACGCTTACCCGAATTACCCTGCAGGAGGGTTAAAACGTAGCGAAACTGCTTTATGGAGTTGGAACGAGGTCCAAATGTGCACCGGCGCTACAAGTTTCATTTGCGAGCTTCATTTAAAACGCTTAATTTCTGTCAGAATATCGGATGCTGGTGTTTCACCGTCACGTTGTTGTTTTTCCTGTGTGTTTCTCCGGGCTAGTATTTATTCTTCGCTTCTTTCCGGCGGCGAACATTCAGCTGACTGAGGGTAAAAAAGAAAGAACACAAGTGCGAAGTATGTGAAGGCAAAAACCATGGATCCTTTGCTTCCACTCCCACGTATATATATGCCTGCCTTGCAGCCAGTGTCGACGGTGCCACCTAGCTTGTCCAAAAGAAATAAATTCGCGCACGAACACGCGTACACAGGTGAACGAAAACAAAACAAAACAAAAAAATCTGACGCTGACCGTGCAAAACGCGCCGAGGTTTCGGCGGCATATACGCGGGAAAGGAGAGTGCAAGAGTCGGGTGAGCACTTCAGCGTCGGCGTGTGAAAATAAACTGAACGTTAGCAGCCGGCTATGTACCGAGACTCAACACTTTCTCGCGTATCGTATTAACTTCGAAGAGCGCCGACATCCAGTCTCGCAGGTGCGAAATGCAAAAAAAAAAAAAGGAGGGGGGGGGGGGGGATGCGACACGGCACTGGGAATATACACTTTGCTACTATCGGCAAAAGCATGCAGCGTGAGAACTGTGACCTCGTAAAGAGAGAAAAGCTTACTCAGCTTGCCTATAAGTCTTTCTGTACAAGCTTTACTGACTAACTTGCATCCCTCTGAACTTTTACGTTCGCCTAATTTGTAGACATACTCTACACCACAGTAGATTAAAAGTGAATGGCATTAAGTAGATATACTGTACATCTTCCTCTATCAACGTTCATTCCCTTTTGCAATTTGCCCAGCACAGGTTAGCCATCCGGTATTGAAACTGGCTAACCTCCCTGTCTTCTTCCTCCTCCTTCACACACACTTGGGTGCTTAGAGAGAGAGGGGGGAGGGGGGAGGGGCAGAGTGAGGAAAGGCAGGAAAGTTAACTAGTCTCCTGTTGGCTACCCTACGCATGAAGAGGGAATGTGGGAGTGAACGAGAGGGAAAACAGGAGTTCAGAAAAAAACACGCGCGCTAAACAAGGCGCAGTGTGTCTTTGGCTGGGCACTTAAGACTGCCGCCTTTCGGTATATTGTAGAAGTGCTCGCGGGGCTTTCTAGGCGCGTAGAATTAAATAGCGTGTCTATATATGGCGAGATAATGTATCATGCACACTCAGTTCTATAGCTGCTTGAAAGATTAGCGCACAGTGGTTCTGGGGGTACAGCGGTGGTGATTTCCTTTAGGGAAGTCTTAGAAAGCTATTGCAGTATTTTTGCAGACGTCCTGTAGACTACTTTGCATCCCCGTATAGTGTTCTGCTATTTAGCCTGTGGAAATGATTATGACAACAGTTAAGTAGGACTGCAAGACCATATGACCTTGGTCAAGGTAAATTGAACTCAAGGAGCTTAGTATACGTAGACATAATATCCATATTCTAAATCAGCGGTCTATAGCATTTGCTGCATACGTGTTTTTAAATATAAATGCCTGTAGGTTTCTGCAGATTAGCAAAGTAAATGTTTTTGACTGTGGGGCGCATCAGCCATTCACTATATATAGCCAACCGGTCAATCAGCAATACACCTTAAGCGAAAACAGTCTTGCGAAATAATGGGCCGAATCCACAAAGGTTTTCGTCCGTAAGTGCTATTGGCGATTTGCCGGTTGCGTTCGCGTTCGACGTCAGGATTGATTGGCATTTGCTCTTACAAACAGCTCCATCGAGAATACGGGTGCAGTTAGTGATTGGTAATCACCGTTATAATCCTGTAAAAATGTATCTCGCTGACATTTTGAAAGTTTTCTAAAACTTGCGCGCAAAGTGTATTAACCGCATCTCGACAGAGATTGTCTGCAGACACAAACTTTCTTAAAGCACTGGGGCCGAATTGACAAATCTTCTTGTTTGTAAGTGCTGTTGACAATAGCCCGGTCGTTTTTGCTAATATTACGTCCGTGATCATGATTGGCTGGAACTTGCTCTTAAAGCAAAGAAGAACTGTCATCCGCCCGAATGTAGCACGCAGCTGCAAAGGAGACCCATACGGGTTTCGCAGTTAGAAAGCTTCGCAGTTAAGGAAAAATTAGCCCTGGTCCGGAATTCGAATCCGAGACGAACGCCTTTCCGTAGCCGGAACTTGCTCTTCGAACAGTTTTGACGTAAGAGCCTAGTTGTGAATATATACGGGCCCTGTTGCTTAAAGATGTCGATAGAGTTCATACATGCAAAAGCGCGCATCAAGCGCTGGCCAAGGAAGTCTAGACTATTACTACTCTAAAGTCCGCTGTCATAAGGGAATCAGCCGGCACGACGCTGCACGGTATTTCGTGAGAACGTTCGTCAAGATTTGTGTGCTTTATGATCGCGCAAGCGCGAGAGGTGTTCGTATGCATAACGGTCCGTTCCCAGCACGTGCCACCGTCACCGTCATCGTTGACAGCCGTAAACAAACTTCCTTCTCTGACATTCCCTCGAAAAATTTTTTTCTGTCTGCATTTCTTCTTCTACGTTTCTGCATCTCGATCATTTCGTTGTCGGCAGCGTGAAGTGATCGATGTCGGGTGGAGTTTAATCAAGGTGGAAGGGAGTAGGGCTTTTGCGGGAGCGCGAATAAAAACGGTGGCAATATGCGTGGCTTCAAACCGCGCGTGGCATCGGATTTCAAAGCCGAGACACGTGTTGAATTTTCTATATTACTTTTTTTCTTGGTGGCGCACTCGTTTCTAAAGCACCTGCGCCTCTCGCATGTGACAAACGTGGCGGGGAAGGTGCGCATTGAAAAATGTCGCGCCCGTCTGTCAGCGGAGGTATATTGTGCGGGCGCGCTGAATGCGATGTCAGGAATGAAAACCTAAATAAATTTTTAAAAAACTTGGTATTTTGTATGCGGTGAACGCTAGTTCTGCACATATATATGTTAATCCAGGCAAAGCATTACGCGCATAGTCGGAACGTTATATACGGTGCTGCGAATACTTCTGCGATATGCGTGAAATACGCTTACGACTCGACATTTAGAGCTTGTGCTACAGGCATTGCTTGCGAATTAGTATCAAACAGAGAGACGTGGTTATTAGCATACAATACCCAAAAATTACCGGTCTTAATGGGCGAGGTCAGAGACATCACGAAATGTTAGCTTTTGAGTTACAAAAAGTTGTTGATTCTATTATAATAATTATGACTACGAAGCCAGGACATCGTCGCTGAAAACTCACGCTCCGTTTGCCGCATCCACATTCAAACCAGTTTTTAAAAAACTGGTTCGTGCGCTAAAAAAATGGTTTGACATATCAATTATTTCACTATATCTGATCCAAATTAAAACAGAGCTTTATGACGAGCTCGTTGTACTCGTTACAACGAAGCTACACAACAGAGCTGAACCCCATCGCAGTGACGTACTCTTTATAACGCAGCAACCCGGTGATATCGATAGCACTCCAGTATACGGCTTAGTCTTGCATTCTGTGCGCGTGGAATATGTTACCGCCGATCCAGGGGATCGAGCAGGCGACTTCGTGGTCAGCAAACTAGGTCGTTTTCGCTATTATGTATATGTATAGAGCTTCGCGCTTTGTGCACGAGAGAACTTTCTCCAATGGCCTTCTCTCTCTCCTTGCGACGCAGGAAGACGGCGCTGGGAACCCTGTTGCCGCACATGGGTGCGCACCCCGAGGATTATGCCAGCGCAGTCTGAAGCATCTCCTCCTCCTCCTCTTCGCCTGCACGGGTGAGTGCGCCTCCGCCAGTTGTTTGTCTTCTTCACTAAGTGGTATTCACGCAGAACTGCCTCGGCAGATAAGTATATATATATATATATATATATATATATATATATATATATATATATATATATATATATATATATATATATATATGTGTGTGTGTGTGTGTGTGTGTGTGTGTGTGTGTGTGTGTGTGTGTGTGTGTGTGGAAGATAGGAAGGTTAACCAAACGCATGTCCGGTTTGCTACCCTACATAGGGGAGCGAGTGAGGTAGAAAGCTATGAAGGAAGCAGAGAGAAACACACACACCCGCAGCACATGCACGCGATTGCAGCCGTTCACAGCGCAGACGAACAGTTAACACTATAGCCGGTGCTTAAGTCCCTTGTGCAGGTTTGTTGTCCTTAGGGATTGTAACAATGTGTTCGTAGCCCGCTTCTGCGACGACCTATCAGGTCGGTGTTCCAATGTGATTGGCTCTGAGAACAGTCTGTTGTCAGCACGAGCAAGCGCAGTAGCGCGCGACCGTCCTTGGGCGCTGCATCGAGGACAGTGTTTTGGAGATTACTCCAAGAAGCATCGTTAGGAAACAGCTTGTGTGAGGCCATTGGCGCGAGATAGCTGGTGCATGTCGGAATCAGAACAGCGGAACGCGGGAAGTAGAAAGAAGAGGGACAACACAGCAGTGTGTCGTCCGTGTTCGTGCTTCGCCCCCGTGTTTCCAGCATATTATTACTATTTTTTTTTTTGAAAAGCTTATGTGCCGAGCGACTGAAATTCTTCAACACACTTCTATACGCCCATTTGGAAAGCTTCCTGAGGAATCAGAAAAATCGGGGGGTTGTCAAACTTCACTATTGTACTTTTCGTGCTCGTGAAACCTTTGTTTCCATTTTTTATTTCTTTTTTGTGTACAGTGGGCTTCAAAAGTTTCTGAACAGGGGAATTTCAGAAAAGGTTGAATTTGCGAGCACTTCGTGGCGCCTAGCAAGTAAAACTGTACAACAGTATGTTGTTGGCAAGTACAACAGTATAGGCTGGAAATGCTATGCCGAGTGCCTACGCTGTTTGAAATATTGAGCTTTTTTCTCGGATTCTGCGGACCGTAAGTTCGCGAGGCCTACTGTACTTTATTTCCTGTGGACCTGTACGGATTCCTATTTTTCCCTGTCCGCGTGCTTCCATGTTTGCCTGGCTCTTGCATTTGTGTTCGCGAATTTCTACATTTGGTAGGCTGTGTTTGTACCCTTATTGGCGCTTACCCAGGAAGAGTTGTATTTCGCGAAATTTTTAACTGGTGCCGTTGTATTATATTTCTAGTTTATGCTCTTAAAATTTACGAGCGCTTTGTGCCCAGTTAGCATCTGAGAAAGAGCAGTGTCCAACGCCATCTACAGGCACCAACATAAGTTTAAACATAGCTAAAGGAAAAAAAATCGTAATGGATATTCTGTGGAATCGCCTGCGGTGCAAAATGTCGATACATGAAAATGACAAATGGCATTTCAATCAACCGAACCTTCTTAGCTCTAGCGGTGCTCCTATCTATCTATCTATCTATCTATCTATCTATCTATCTATCTATCTATCTATCTATCTATCTATCTATCTATCTATCTATCTATGTATATATATATATATATATATATATATGTAGAGAGAGAGAGAGAAAAGAAGCAAAGGCAGGAAAGTTAACCATGGCCACGCCCGGTCGGCTACCCTACACCGTGGTAAAGCAAAAGGAAGAAAGCAAAAGAAGTTAGAACGAGAGTCAGTGTACGCACGTCAGCAGATGAATGCTGACTTACGAAGACTCACAGGCGCTAGTATTGCCCAGTTGCCTTCAAGAGGCGCACTGACACTTTGGTGGCCCTGTGAATAATATAGCTCTTCGGTCCCAGGACCTTTGCATCGAAGAATGGTCTGTCATCTAAGCAGCTGAGACTAATAGTATATACGCAGAGCATGTAATTGAGAGTAGAAGTATGGACAGCGTCACAAAATATGCTCCACAGTTTCATCACATCCGCAAGAGAGGCATGCGGCACTGTTTGCTATTCCGACTGTGAATGTACACGCGTCATGGGAATGCGACACCTACCCACTTATTATAGACTACGAAGTCTTTTGCATGCACTTAAGCGCTCTCATATAAATATTAAAATGGTTGTAGCGGCAAGCGTTAACGGGAAGATCGCCATTATGTTTCAAAAACTCTAATTACACCAGCTTTATCGGAGGAGCGTTCAAGGAAAGTGGTATTCCGAAAGGGATGCCACTTTCCCGAGGAGAATACCCGAGGAGAATACGGCCGATATTTTCATACTATTTTGTCCTAAGGAAGGGTGCGAGGTCTACTAGCGGACTGGTGCTTGAACTCGAGAAAGTACGGTGCTATTACGTACGTACGTCCGGACGGAACCTAACTATACGTATTGCGGTTCGCGTCACGTCCCGATATGGTCGGTCGATCGCTAAGCCGCCGACCAGAGACATCGCCCAGTGTAGCTACAAAAAAAAAAAAAAAAAAGAAAAGAAGCGAAAGGACCAACGCGAGAACCCCGCTGTGCAACTTCCATTTCCGCCGAACAAATGGGCGGTCGAGGCGTTTGTTACTCGATTGTTTCGGCTGTTGCCTACTCTTCACGGACTGTTGGTCTCGGTGACTCGCTATGCCACAAACGCGTAAGGCTATACAAACAAGCTCTTTCCCGAGTTATCATTCTTTGTAGTCTGCCTTCTGACCGGATGTGGTCGCTACGCGTCATTTCGCAATAGCGTCCTCCCTATCGTTGAAAAATGCAGTCCTTCTCACCACACACACGCGCACACAAGAAATGCCTTAGTGTGATATCAGTTAAAGATGCTGGAAAAATTCTGCACGCTAGAACATTAATGTGCCAAACAACACTGAATTTCGCTACTTGCGAGAAGCGGTTGTGTGGCTAATTTAACTTCATTACATTGGCAACTAATAGAACTTTGTTGTCACGCCCTTGTTATGCAATATATATATATATATATATATATATATATATATAATATGTCTCTGTCTCGAATACTGAAGTCAAGCTAGAGATCTCACTACTCGCTAACTATATCACTGTCGTAGCTCACACTATATTTAATACCTGCACTTTTCATCTGCACTGGCCAAGCCGCATGGTTCTTTGAGATAAGGACTGACTGATTCACTCCACGAAGCTCAATTACTAGACTTGTGCTATAACTATAGACGAAGCAGGAACGCAGACATGCGAACGAGCAAGCATGTTTTGCTATTTTGCTATCCCTGTTTCGCTCTCATGTTTCAAACACATAGCAGTGGAAATACCGCTTAGCTCTCGTAGTACTTGCCTAATGCGAAAAACGTGCAAGCGTTCAGACGATTAAAGCAATACGTATACGCATAGACAACGGTATCATTTGCAATGTGCATGTGTATAAAATAAATTGATGGCTACCTGCTTATTTTTACTTCGACAGCAGCTATATATGTGCTGGAAATTGAGTTTGCCTTGGCCGGTCGTCCGGTCCGTCCATTCGGTTACGCTGACGATGACCCTTAATTGTAGCCATCGACGACACACAGTGGTGATTTCTGTCCTCGTCAAGCCACCTCGTCATCTTCAGCATCGCTATTGCCGCAGCATTGAAAAAAAAAGAAAAAAAAAGAAACGTTTTCCACAACCCACATCCACTGGGATTTGAGCCCATGCCAGGGAAGCCATGTGCATTTGGAAGTCGAGCTAGCCAATCACTTAGCTACAGCGTAGCAACCACGCTGAGCTATTGGTTTAAGACATTACGCTCCCCACAGATCTGAGAGCAGTGGCAGCTGTGCATGTATTTCGGAGGCCAGAACGAGCGTTCCTGTAGCGGACGAGGATTACATTATGCGGCATCGCATAGAAATTGTTCATCATGTGACGGCGGTGTGTTCGCGTGCAATTCTCCGTTGTCACGATTGTGAAAACAGCGTCCGCGGCACAAAGGGGGCATACGAGGCAATGGTGACAATGACCCTCAAACGGGGCACATACCCACAATAGAGGATGTGCCTAGAATAAGGTGGTTGTTGAAAAACAACGTCGCAAGCATCGATGACGTCAGAGCCAACAGCGATGATGAAGCAACAACACCACATTGTTTACCCAGTAGTTCACAGGATTTACTGCCGCCAAGTGCACTGTATAGCAACACTGCAAATCTACAGAAATAGAAATGAAAATGAAACCATTTCAGTGGCAGTAATTGCAGCTCATGTCTTGGCTTCAGAGTTGATTAATCCCCAAGCAGGAATTAACATGAAAACAAGTCATCGAGCATAAAAAGCACGCAGCCTTTAACACAGCAACTGCCTCTTCACCTACGGTCTAAATACTGATTTCCAAAAAGAATGGATTTAAACTTGTGTAAGGAGACCAGGTTTGAAGTGCATCACGAATGACATGATACAGTCAAGTTGGGCGCCCAACGGCTAAGCGCCAAACGCTTGGACGTTGTTCTACGGAACAATGAAAACAAAGAGGTGTGACTGTGTTACACAAAACAAATGAGAATAAACCTGTTGGACCAAGATTATCTGAATCAAAATATATTTAAATAATGAAATGTAGAACAGCCTAAAAAAGAAATATAACATAATTTTTATTAAACAGCCGTGAACAAAATGACCCATAAAGCTATGAATTTTCACAGAATAAATGTAGCTCCCTTAGACAGAGGGATCCTAAGCGTGGTCAGGTCTGACCATGTGTGCAATTCGAATTACACAACATGCACTACTATGTCATAGAAAAAGGAAGTTGCACACATCACAAAGAACAAGTCAGAAGTTCTTTATCTAATCCACACTATTCTTTCTGTAATATCACATAATTATATCGTTGTTTTAAATAATACATCACATATTCCTAATTTTCAAGTACCTACTTTCAATGAATAAGTTTTTTATACGACTGCACTCCTCACCCCTAGAAATCGCGTTATAACCGCGTTCTAGTCCAGTTCCCCGCAGAAGGAGGCTACGGAAAATGATACGACGTCTTCACTGTAGGAGAAATCTGAAGTCGCAGTGAATGAGTTCAGAGCTGAAGGATTTCTCTGAAGTCTTGCTGCCTTTGTTCATCTTTTTGTTTGTTTTTTTTTTGTTTTTCATATCACACATTCTGTTCCAAATATTTGAGTTCACTAAGTTCTTCGTTCCATACTTTGCTTTCCGTTGCCGCCCGTTTTGAGAGACATCCATTTCTTGCATTGAGCTTCAAGTCTCTTACGAACGACGGTCATCACGTCTACTCACTTAAACAACTATATGCTTTCCTCATCAGCACTTGCAAAAGTTTTAAAGACCGAACATCCGCGAACATAAACTGTGCGCCTGCTTCACGGTACGGGAGGTCAAACCGCTTTCCTAATTTAACCTAACTTCAGTACCACGTTTTCAGGACCAGTCGGCTCCCCCTCACTACACACGCTTCCAAGAAGCGTTGTCTCTCTCTCTCTCTCTCTCTCGAAGATTATCTGTCCACGCTAACGAGGCCCGTCGTCACCTGGCACCACTCTCAGAAATTTGATGAAGTCACCTAAAAGAGGAATAGAAAGTGCGGAGAGCTGCGGTAAAGCACCTACTTCCTCCACTAATGTCCCAGAACTCGATGTTCACGCAAGTTTCGAAGAAATGTCGAAGTTCCCAAGAGGGCTTGCGCACTGAAACAAATGACGATTTGACGTTTGACGTCAGCAACGCAAATCTGTTCTTTTTGTACTCCTTTGAAGCACCACGAAAGCCACCAATGAGAGACACCTTGTCGAGAGAAAACTCCTCATTGTAACAAATTGCTTCCCCGAATTTTTAGCCCGCGGACCAAATTGGGGCTCGTTCGAGAACGTGTTCTCGAGAACAGATTGAGAAGAGAAGAGCCGATAAGGGACAGGCAAAAGAGCAAACAATCACCAACTGGGAGAAGAGGTGGCAAGTTAAGCCCATTAAATCGAGTTGAGGGGTTTAACGAGACACCAAAGTACGTGGAACTCCAATAAGCGGAAGGGCGCGGCTTTGGTTCCGACGTAGACGGCCCGGCGGCGCCTTCTAAAGTAGTCATCGTTGAAAAAACAAAAACTAACGGGCACGAAACAAGCAGCAACCTCTCCCTCTTTGATGGGAGGGATCCCTAATGCGCCGCCTTTGTCTTTCGCAATGACGTGCATTTGGTTTTGTTTTCGCTAATACTAATCCTAAGCGTTCTCTCTTTCTTTTTTTCTAACGACGACCTCTTAATCCTGTAACATGAGGAAGAGCTTCTAAAAATAACCTGGAACAGTGTCTTAGGGATAATCGCTGCTGACCTTAGGGCTTCAGCGGGAAACTGGAGAAAAGGTGTTGAGAGATTTCGCTCAAATTTCACTGATAACAGTACCGCGCTTCTTGGCGTGGCCGCCATGGCCTTTAGGCTTGCATTGACTAAGCGCTTTGCACAGCGCCGCTTGACGAGCCACGTGTCAGTTAGCGTGCCCACAAATAAATATGCATAATGGAAAATTTGGGTGATATGAGGGCAACTGACCTTTTCATGCAAACAGGCTACCGATGGGCTCCGTCTTGCTTGACTCGGCTTTCTATAGCCCGAAATTGTTAGTAATCTCATCAGTTTTACGAAGGTCCAGCGACCAAAGAATCATCTCAAAAAGCGTCCGTTCTGTTGCAACAAGTTGCTGATGGTTGTCAGTTTTTCGCACTTAATTTCCTACGCTAACCTTATCAGTAACCCCGAAAACGCTGCTGCAAAAATGAACGAACAGCCAAAAGAAATCAGCTGTAGCTCGCGTGAGGATATAAATCATTTGTTTGCTGAAGGAATTTCGAGTAAAAAATACATGATTATGACATGATTATTATTATTTGATAATCATAACCAATATGATTATCAAATATTGATACCGTTCTGTACGTGTGCTTTATATATACAGGGTGTTTCATTTTAGCTGCACCAAATTTTTAAAACTTGCCTGTGGCAGATAGCACTATTATAATCCTTTATCTAAACTACTCGATGAGGCGGCCATTACTTCCATGAGAAATCAAAACGCCTAATTGAGTAATTAGCATAATTACGCTAGTTAACTTTTTAATTAATGATTTTACGGCACATCTTTCAATCTACGAATTATAGCCGCTGAGCTCGCAAGGCATATCCGCTTGGAACGAATTCTCAGGACTGAACCAGTTTCGACATATTAATTTTTAACGTGTCCGACGAAATGTATGGGCGTTCCAGTTAACTTTTTGAGAAAAACGCTGTTTTATGCATTGAAGCACAAAGTTAACTGGAACGCCCATGCATTTCGTCGGACACTTTGAAAATTATTATCTCGAAACTGGTTAGGTCCTGAGAATTGGTTACAAGTGGATACGCCTTGCGAACTCAGCGGCTATAATTCGTAGATTGAAAGATGTGCCGTAAAATCATAAATTATACATACATACATACATACATACATACATACATACATACATACATACATACATACATACATACATACATACATACATACATACATACATACATACATACATACATACATACATACATACATACATACATACATACATACATACTACATACATACATACATACATACATACATACATACATACATACATACATACATACATACATACATACATACATACATACTACATACATACATACATACATACATACATACATACATACATACATACATACATACATACATACATACATACATACATACATACATACATACATACATACATACATACATACATACTACATACATACATACATACATACATACATACATACATACATACATACATACATACATACATACATAGTAACTTTGATAGAAATTATGTATTCTCCGCCTTACGATAACTTGCCAATTTGGATCATCTGTTTAACGAAGCTGCGCAATTTTTGCGACCCACAAGAAGGAAGCGCTCTTGGCGCCATCAAATGTCGCCCACCGAATATAAACGCCTGGCGCGTCGTCCCGCTGCATTTGATCCGCGCGTATACAGCTGACGCAAGCACGCTCCAACCGGCGAAAGTTGGAATGTTTACTTTACACGTATACTCTTATGTTTGACCTCGCGAGGAGGCTCTCGAACTTTTCCCCGAACGAAACGCTCATTAAGTATATATCGCGCGCACGGCACTTTGTCGACGCGAACCGATTTCCCCGAATGCGCTGAAATTACATGGCCGACGAAGATCCACGGGAAAGGGTGCATGAAAAAAAAAATTCTGCAAGGGAGAGGTGGATATAAACGGGAGTGGGGGGCGGGTTACGAAGGGAGTCCAGAGCCGCTTGCTTCTCGGAAGCGACGCATACGGAAGGAGAAAAGGTGGCGGCAGCAGGGCGGCAGTGTTGACGGCGCAGCGCCTCCACCTTGGTCCCTACTTCCCTCGTTCCTCCCTACTCCGTCTCCCTCCTCTTCGACAGTGGTGGGTCGATGTCTAGGCACGGGACTCCCGCACGCCGTCATCCACCGCCTCAGCCTCCGTGCCGTCGACGGCGGTTGTGGGCGTTTGCGCAGCGTGGCCGACTGCATCTGCTGCTCCTGCGGCCGCACCGGCAACCATGTTGGCTAACAGCCGATATCAATAAGTGATAACGTCGCTGTGCCGACGGCCCGTGAAGCGAGTCACCGCTCTAGCCGCGGCCGCTCCTCCTACCCCTGTTTTCTGCAACGGAAGCAGCCATGCGTGCGGATCGAGAGTTACCTATGTTGCTGTTGTCGTCGCCGTCACGGAAATGCGCAACCTTCTCTCCCTATACTATCGTATCTGCGTACCGCTTAGGCCCCGCGTTAGAAACCGTCGTCACACCCTAGCATCTTTATTTGTGTACGATGGTGGTTGGAGAGACACGTCTACCTGTGCGGCTGATGATTGTCTTTCGGGTGCTTATGATCCTGCATGTGAGGACGAGTTCGCGCTAACCGCCGGTATAGGCATGTGCAGATGGACGCTTCCCACGCGTCGTATTGCACTTCTCCTGGTCTTGCAAATGGTCGTAGTTTCTGACGGCGATAACAAGAGCTGCGGGTTGCTGCGATCAACATGCTTAGAAGATGTACAGTCGGCCACAAAAAGTTACGGGACACCGGTTCCACGACAAATGTAAATTTCTGGAACGAATTGAAATGCAGGGAAGCCTGGGAAGATAGCCTGGAATTCACCTTTTTCAGAAGTATCGTATCCCGTATAAATGTGTGACGAAATGTACGCTACCCCGAAAACAGTATAAGATGAATGTTTTGCAAGCGCAAGGACCTGGGCGTCTTTTTAAAGACTCTTTGTAAATACTTGTTTGCGTGGGAGATTTGTCGCCGCTAACCATCCGAATCGAATGCGTCTGAGTCTTCAATTATGTTCATACTGTGGGTTGCGCAAGAAACACTGGTCGACAATAAAAAAGGGACGAAACGGATGACATGAGTATCATCTCTGAACTGATTGCACAAGCCATTCGTGTCAATGCACATAAAACATTTAGTAAGTGTAAGTAGCGCTAGCGTTATTGCGAGCATCCACGTCGAAAAGCTTTACCATATAGATAAACGCGCAAACGCATAGTATAGTAAAAGTGCTTTTCGTTCTGTCTGTCTGTCTTTCTTTTTTGTACGAAGCTGCTGTGTCTAAACGGCCACGGTCACCATTCACGATGCAAATGCTGAGAGCAAGATTATCCATGTACAGTTTAGCAATTGTTCACTGACGCTTGCAAGATGTCATTCGGCTTGCGCCTTCTCCCCAACTTTGCTAAAACGACTGCACAGAGGGGAGGCTTTCCCTCAGCCCAATTGTTTCGTGACGGCGCGTACTACGTTCCTCTTGGAGAAGGGCGCCGAAATGTCTCCTCTTCGTGCGAAGATGCTGGATAAGACACCAGAAAAACGCAATATAAACGCGGCAACATGCACACATACCTTCGTGGGTTCCTGTCGGAAATGCTCGACTCCCATTGTCACCGCTATGCATCCACCCGGACCCTTACACAATAATTTTATAGCACCGTCTCTCCCCATAGTATGCGCGAGCAAACGTTCCTCCCGAGATGTCACTCGCATCGGAGATGGCAACTCGCTTGCAACCTTTAGTACTTCCGCGCTCGCACTTGAGTGCCTCAGTTGTGAAACTATAGAAGAGCCATGCTTAGCGATACCGGGCGAATGGGTTTCTGGCTGTGGTGCATTTCTCTATACGACATGCGCCCGTTGCATACTGCATGCTAGATGGCAACAGTCGTAACGGCCACACTATGCGCCCCATTCTTGTCATTTCATTTATTATTTCCAACTCAAAGCAAGTGCTTCTTTCTCGTATCATCTGTCATGAGGCAAGGCGCTACGTTGTCGTAAAATAACCCGTTTACCATCGTGGTTACGTAACTAATACCGGTTATAGCTATTACTCTGGATAAAGCGTGCGTTGAAGGCGTATATGGGCATACAGGAAATGACGCGCGATAAAACATAAATTGTTTTATCTTGTCTTTATTATAAGGATAGAATAAAAGAGACGAAGTCTCGCAAGACTAATATTGTTGGTCTCCCAAACATATTCTAGACTTTTTCTTTTTTTTTCTATTTCGTGTATTCTTCTACTTAGCGGTTTCGGCCTCTCGAACGCAGGCATCCAAGTGTGACGACACAAACCGGTGGTGGCGGTAGGTCTATTGTTGATTACTTCGCTACAGATGTGTTCCCAAAAAATGGTATACCACGTCAAATGCGGGCGCGCATGCTGACCATTCACCAAACAACCCTGCTCACTCAATAGCCATCCATGTATGACCGCCAAAAAGCTGTACTCATTATGCAGTCAAGATAAAACCTCAAAGTTACTCCACCCGTCTAAGACGTACGTTATCAACAAAGGGCGTAGGTTGCAGCTGTGGGCACAATTCGAAAAAGCTTTCTGGTCTTAAGTGCTGCTTGCCATTGGCCGGTCGCCTTTGCTGACAACATGTCCGTTATTACCATTGCCTGTAACAAACATTTATGACATTCGCTATAACGAACACTTTCAGCGCAGGCGCTTTTCTGTTACTACGAAGACTTTTTCGCAGGTCTCACGCACCTTCTTTGCCGTTTCCGTGTATTGGGTCGACCCAGAGATCTGGAGCCGGACCCGGCTTCGTTAAACGTGTGGTCAACTCCAGTAAGGCTCTCAAATGAACACTTATTAACATATAAAGATACTTACGACAGCAGGTTCTCAGCGTAGATGTTATCTCCTATACATGTGCAAAGTTTGAAGAAAGGTTCACTCTTGGTGAAAGCTAAAGAGCGCGCAAAAAAACTTTTTTTTTTCAGGACCAACGTTGAGTTGACATCTTTGTAAGCGATATCATTGTAAATGTCCTTCAGCATATCACGTTATGTAGTAACGCAGACATACACTACTTCTATATGGGTATTGCATATTTACTAATGGACATCTTTATTTTTTTTTTCACAATAGTTTTGATTGAATGTCCATGCCTTCTTTTTATGTATTTCTTTCGTATCATTTTCTTCTCATACCTCTACAATCCGGCCCTGTTCATATTATATGCAGATTCAAACCATATATTGGAGTCAATGTGAGCGAAGCTTTGTTTATTGGTGATGCCTACTTGACGCTATACAAAGACTGGTTTAGTTTGGTTTGGTTCGTTTGCATGATGAGCTATTACGTAAAAATCATAGTGGGACATGCCCATTTTGGAGGATTGCCCAAGAACGGGCACACATCCAAGGGCACATACTGAGTGATTAAACCTAAACAAAATAAAGTAAATCAAATTATCCGTTAAATATAAATCATCATATCATTAGCAGATCGGTGCGCTTTAGAGATGCTTTTTAGCGGTCATTATATGCTCAGGTTTTATGCAGCAAAGTAATGTTTTATTTAAGCGGAACAGAAGTGGGCATGCGCGCTCACCACGCAACTCAGACAGCACATCACACGGGGGCAACTAGAGCCAGTTTTGGTTTTTAGTCGCCACTGGCTAGGCCTACGAGGACCTGCTTTGACTCTTAATGCCAGTTCTGGCAAAGCCACTGTATCAGACATCAAGTACTGGTCCTGCCTTGCAAGTTAATGCCCTTTGATGGATACGCCGGACGACACAACTGGCTATCGTGAGCCTGCTTTGCCGTTAGGTTGCCCTCATTGGCTGTACTTCATTAAACATTGATTACCAACGTCCAATCAATGCTATAGGTATTGGGACATTGTCTATCAGTTGGAGAAGAGCCAAATAAAGCTATCGTTAAAAAATAAATAACAGACACTCGTAGAACGAGCGCACTCATGCACAAACACACAAAAAAGCACACCCCAAAAAGCATTCTATTCACCCGCAAGCGTTGAGGTAAACTCCACTTAACATAGATATGATAATTTTCTAGGACGACCGCAAGGCACCTACAGCATCGAAATTTTTGCAGCATGTTTTTCTTTTGACGCTCTTTATTTCTGTTAAGCATCACCTTGCTACGCCAGATGGTTCTGTAACGACATGCTCCTAATTATTCCCTAATGACCCAATTCAAGGATTGTTGTAACTTTCTCACATTGAGCCTAATTACCTCGCTCACTCATTTTACCCGTACATTACCACTTAAATTCAAATCTCCTCGGAGTTTCAGTGCTCCAGCTTCAGGGATTGTCTCGGTAAGCTTTCCTAAAAATTCGGCGCGGATGTTTGCAACGGAAATTGCCTACCACATCTTGCTGCAATAACAGATTAGCTGTAAGAACGACGCCTGCCTGTCATCGACATCCCTGTAAGACACGTAGCCCAAAGATGCCCACGCCAAGTCAACCAAGCACGACACGAGACTATTTTTCCTAACCCATCTTGGTTTTTAAAAAGCCCAGCACAATTGGAAATTTGCGCTGTTGAAGCTCGCTTCAATAACCGGGCAATGATAAAAGAAGGCGGCTTCTGTATATCTTCAAGAATTTGTCACTTGCAAAGCGAAGGGCGCAGGTCATGACGTCAGCGTAATGAGAGAGGTGTCGCATGGCTGAAAGGCGATCAGTAAGAACAAAATTAAAACGAACTTGCGTGAACGTATGCCGAGCGAGAAAGGAGACGCGCACCATCAAAAGGACAGGTAGTCGACCGTCTCTGATCGAGCAGATCTTTTTTATGATTATTATTATTCTCTTCCTCTTGCTTGCGTGGCTCGAGCAGCGTGATATCGACCCGACGTCACCCTCCCTCCACCCTGCGTATCGATGTGGGTTCTCCCATACCAGCGTCCCTCGAATTTCGCATTTCTTATTACTTCCTTTTTCTCTCATTTTGTTCATTCTTCTTGTGTGTGTGCGTGTGTGTGTGTGTGTGTGGCGGAAAACATGAAAAAGCTTTGCGTGCGCAAACATGAGAAGGCTTTGAAATGGAACCGCGATTATTCGGTCCGCCTGTTTTGCCTTTTCGTCCGGTTTTATATGACAGCTACAAAAGAATGTGCATTCGCAAACGTTCCCGTAATGCATGCTGGTGATGGGAAATGCGTAAGGGCGCGCCAAGATGGCTTTGCAGCATTTCGAGCCAACTCTGTGACGCGACTGGCGTAATTTTTTTTTCTCCCGCGCTCTTTTTATGTACTCTGCGCACCCACGCGGCATCCTTCTCCAACTACCAACATTCCCTACCCCCCCCCCCCCCTTCCCTCTCGCACACCCCCTGACCTCCTTCAGCTTCCTCTCATCACCACTACATTTAGAAGTGCAACGAGCGTAAACCTGCCTCATGAAAAAAAAAGAAAGAAAAGAAATGGCAGAAAAAAAATTCGCTACCACCTTCTTTTCGAATGCTCATGCCATTTCTCGTCCTCTGGTTCTAACGCGCACTTTTTTTTCTGTAAAAAGAATAAATGTACTGAATGACTTGGCGCGTTAGACTCGAGTACGAAACCAAAACTGCACGTATGTACATTAACGGCAAACTATTGTCATTGGAATCAGATTTTTTTTTTTTGTAATCCAATCCAATCCGCACGTCGCTGCAGATGTGGGAACTAGCTGTGGAAGCTTTGTGCCTTCTCTGTGAGCTCATTCAGCTGTCGTGGTCTTCCAGGTGTTTAAGAAATGCGATATCTCCAGTTTCATAAATGGCGCTGATTATGAGCTGCTCAGGGCCGTTGATAGCGATAAGGAAGAATACGACAGCGACGCTGAGTGATGCCCGGTTCACTTTAGCTCCGAAGAAATAAATTTTCTCCATACGTCTGCAAATTGACATATTCTCTCTTACCGTGAGAAACTAGTGAGTGAATAATTAAAGATATGGCATTTATAATTTGTTCAAGAATGAAAATTAGGGTGCCCGTGGCAATCGAGAAATGAGTTGCAATCGCAAATGTACGATAATTTCGTCTCAACTGGACCTACGGCTGTTTTATTGTTCCGCTTGTGGCATATATACTCGTATAGCAGTTGGGTATTCTGATGCGCGTATTCAATTTCCGGTCGTTGCTGTCCTTGCGTTCCAATCGCGATCTCGCTTCTCGTATACCTTCCTGCGCAGCGCGGAATAACTCTGCGGACTAAACTGTTAACTTGGGCCATTTGATTCATTGCTGGCGGTGAAACATCGACGGGGGAAGAAACGTAAGAAAAAGAGAAGTTAGACATCACAGACCTGTAACCATTACGCTACACTCTTAAGGTTTCCTCGGTTAATTCTTGCTTCCCTTAAGCCATTAACTATAGTATTGACTTATTCCATTTTTCCTCTTTTTTCCCCTCTCGTTCTACATGCAAGTACTTAGTTAATGTCTGGGCTCCCCTGTTCGCCTCCTTTCCTTATGTTTTTTTTTTCTTTTTTTCTTCTTTGTAAAGGACTGCATTCGACTAGACCTTTTGCGAATCTTGATTCTCTCGAGCGAGCACTCCCTGTAATGCTCTTGCCTCCCCAACCTCCCCCATCACCTTCCCCCCTCCCTCCTTCTATCTCCATTTCTTTCTTTCGTATACCGCAAAACGTCTTTCCCGCATCTGTTCTTCTTCTCTGTAGTTGCAGTTGATTTCGCTGTTGCTCTCGTGACGCTTTCGCAACTCCCATTTCCTTTCACTCACGGGCACTGCCGCTCCCAACCTCCCCTGAAACATCCTTCATGTCCTTATTTCTCGCTCTTCGGGAACAGCTGGCTTCCTTTCTTGTATTTTGCGCCTCTTTATTTAGTAGCCACGTAGTTTTTATGCCTCGCTACACTTGTTCTCTTAGGTTTTCCATTTTCGTGTCCTTGTCCATTCGTTCAGTGTGACGTTTGTTTTGTTTTGTTTGTTGTTTGTTTGTTTGTTTGTTTGTTTGTTTGTTTGTTTGTTTGTTTGTTTGCTTGCGTGTGTGTTTGTTGTTTGTTTGCTTGTATGGTTGTGTAGCTTTTGTTCGTTTGTTTGTTTGTTTGTTTGTTTGTTTGTTTGTTTGTTTGTTGTTTGTTTGTTTGTTGGTTGATTGGTTGGTTGGTTGTTTGTCTGCTTGTTTGCTTCTTCGTTCGTGAGCGCCGTCGTGTGCGATTCCATTTTCTTGATGCCAACCAGTGCCGCGGGGCCGTTATCGGGGTTGTACGTGTGCGGTGGGGGGTACGTTGGTATGGGAGCGTCTTCTTCCTTCAGCTTCGCCGCGCGTATACGTAGCCGTCTTTCGTTCACCGCCACCCTATTTCTGCCTCACCTTTCCGTTTTTCCCGCGTCGGCAGCACCCCCCCCCCCTACCCCCCCATCCTTCCTTCCTTCCCGCCTGCTTCTAACGGTTCGTGTTTCCTCCGTCCTAAGTGCTGTAGCAATGCGAGAAATGGGTGTCGGTGTTTCGCGCCTGGGCGCCAAAGCAGCCGTCGACGCCGCACTGCCGCGCGTCTGTGGAAAATTCGCGGTAACTGCGTGAGAGCCTTGGGCATATCGCAGTCACGTTGTCGTTACGTTACAGATCGGGTAAGCAACGAGGAACGCTAACAAAATAAAACCACTACGGTGAACCAGGAAGAGCGATAAGTAAACAACGCGAAATAAATAAGTAGGTAAGAGGTAGGTGGGTATATAAGTAGGTAATAAGATAAGTAAACAACGCAAAATAAAATAAAGAAAGAAATAAACCTTATCTTGCTCTTGAGAACTGGGAGGATGCACTAAGCAGGGTGCAAATACAACCACTGAACTCCGCCGTCGCTTCCTTGTTTACATCGCCTGACCTGACTAAAGCTAACCGTACGGGTTACAGCTCCTTATATGCAGCTTCCGTTGAGGTTGCCAGGCAGACTCGGGAGTGAAGGTAAATAAAGAAAGAGGAGAAGCAGCGGACAAGAAACGGCGGAGGACGCGATATACGTTGTTTTCGTCTAATCACAAGTAACTAGCATTCGTGCAACAACTCGCTTTGCAACGTCGGCAATTATTATTTCATAATTTCAGCCGTGCACGTCCACGTATTCGGCTTGAGGAAAAATACTCAAGGAGCTTCAGGGAGCTCTTATATGACAAACAGGAAAAAACGTATTGAGGTAAGAATTACCGATGTTTAATTAAAAGTTATTGTAAATACTTACGTACATCAGTGAAGCTGGCTGGTTAAATTCTAAAAGCTGTTGGTCGCAGTGAAAGTTCGAGAAAAAGTGCAGAAGTGCCGCTTCAAGTGCTTCAGAAAACGTTTAAAAATTTGCAAACCACCGCTACACGTAAACGGCAACAGCTAGTAGCCCGACACTTTCCATACTTTCTGGGGAGCTATTTTTCTTCTCCTTCCACAACTTCTTGTCTTCTTTCGCAACTATTTATTTAGTGTTTCTGGAACGGCAGTCTTACAGCAGCTATTCATTCTCGGAAAGATTTTTTTGTGACCAAGCTCTGAAGATGTCGAAAAGCTATTCGCGCAGTTTTTTTTATTTTTTTTTTTCAAATGACAATTAAGGATCTCGCGTCTAAAACTCATCATTTGTCCCTGATGGTTAGCTGTCTTTCTTGCGCTACGGGCGTGGTACCTAATTATGCCGAAATAAATATTTCTGCTGTGAACATATGCGTCTACGTTGGACTATTCAATATCTGATTCGACATTCGATCCATACTATTCGTATTTTATTCGTATTCGAAAAAGTTTATATTCGCCCACCTCTAATCAGCACGCAAATATAATCAGCCACACTACTGTTACATATGTCTAAAAGTAAGAGTATGTTACTTTTAAATTTCAAAATGTACACATTTATAAATGTTACCGTGCTAGAATGTATGTACGAAGCTGGTCAAACCTGCATGTGACAGCCGGTGCCCTTGAACTAATTTATGGCAGCCACTGACGGCAAATCTACAGGTAAACAAAAGAAAAAAAGAAATAAGAACGGTAACGGCAAACTCAAAGAACTTCACGGATTCGCACTGTTTGAACCCTGGTAAGGCCCCAGTAAACGACTTTCTTAAACAAAGAAATACGCAGTCGGAGGCGAGTGGAGCATGACGTCACGGAATGCATCGGAATTGAAGCCGGAATTGAAGCAGGTGCGCTGCCGCAGTGCCCTGAATTTCTAAAGGCTTTTGGCCGTCTCTTTTCCTTCTATTGCGCACTAAAGCGAAAAGAAGTTGCATTCTTTCTGCTCTTGGAGCTAGCGTGTGATGAGTTTGATCAACGGTAAATTATAAATACGCTTACCGTAGTGTGTGTGACCTTAAAGGTGGGCGCCGCAGACGAAGCCCCAAGCTTAATTTCTCTCTTATCAACATGCCCCGTTCGTACACGCAAAAGAAAATACGAGACACAGCTCCTTCTTTTCTTTTTTTTTTACACACTCCGGCGACTTTCTGTCCATGCAAAGTATACACCTGAGTCGGTATACATGCACCCTCCACACACACGAGCTCCTTGTTTGCTTACACTGCAATCTGGGAAAATCCACTTTCCGAGCCGGCATCGCTAACCCCGCATCTCGCTCATTTTAGTCCACTCCTCCCTCTTCTCCCAAACTCCCCGTGTTTATTTATTCCCTTTTCTCCACGGTCCACCTGTTCCTTACAGCGAAATGCGTGTTGACTCTCCTTCGCTGCACGTAAATTCTATTTTCGCTCGTGTTTTGTCTTGTACATCCTCATATTATTATTTCCTTCTCATTTGATTGAAGCTTTCGTTTTCTGTTTGCGCCTTTCCAACGGCCGAGCTGGCGCCCTCGGAGGCGTGGTCTTGCTCAATGTGCCTGAGTGCACCGCTCTTCTTTTTTCGCCGCTATACCTTTTTTTTTTTTTACTTCTTGTTCTTCTTCTTTTTGAGTGCATTCGTATGTATGTACATTAGTCTTCTTTCCTCAGGCCTACCGCAAGGCGTTACTTTGTCCTGGGCGTGGCCCTGTTTACGTTGCTTCCGTCGTTCCTCTGATCCTGCGGTGGCGGCTGGCGGTGTATTTCTGGTACCTAGGCAATAACAAAAAAAAAGGAAACAAAGAAAGGAGCGGTCGTTCAGATACGCAAACCTAAAAAGAAAAAGAAAGAACAGGTAGAATAGACATGTAGCATGAATCGGAGAGAAAGGATGAGAAACCCGCGAAGAGGTGCTACCAGAAGCCAAAAAACAGCAACAGCAATAAAACAAAGAGACTCTGTGGTCAATACCCGCGGAATCACGTCCACATTGGAGCAAATATTGGTCCTGGCCCGGCCACGGGGACGCCAGCGTGGGTACGTTGACTGCGAGGGTGGCGTTGCGGAGAGGGGAAGAGGTGGGAGAGGGTTAAATTGCGCTCCGTCTTGCCGAGACAAATAAATGGGAAAGGAAACAAGAAAAGGAGACACTCGCGCTCTCGGAATGGGAAATGGGGAGAGGGAAAATGGGGAAGGTGTAAGGACGCAGTGTGAGGCCCGGAAACAAGATCAGCTGAAAAAGCACGAAAGGATGGAGGCAAGCTTCGCACATTGGCACCGCAAAGGAGAGAGAGAGAGAGAGAATGTGTTAGAGGAGGAAAAAGGGAGAGAGGCGTGGCAACAAATAAAAGGGGAAGGTTGAACCCCGAACTTATCCACGAACAGGGAATTCTCGAGAGTGGTTGGCAGGGGGGAGGGGGGGATTTGGAGAGAGTTGTGTTGATAACGGATGAGGAGCAGGACTCGTACAACACCGACGGCATTGGTGGCTCGCGTACGCGCATAAGCGTGAAGTAGGGAGGCTTAGTCGCGCGCCTGCTCTGGTATATGAGTAGCAGTCCGCGGCCATGCTACACGTGAGCGCAGAAAGGCGGGAGGGAGACGTAGGCATACGCACGCACAGACACTCCTATAGAGCCAGACCAAATCGAAAGTTCTCTCGAGCGAAGTGGAACGCTTGGCCGGATCGGAAATCATTTTGGCGCGGCACCGCCTGACCCTCTCTCCTCCCCCCTATTCTATCCTCTCTGTTCTAGGCCGCCGGAGCAAAGTGGACCGAGTACGGAGGGTAAAAGAGGGGCCCCGTCGGAAAGACAAAAAGAAAATGTAAAAAAATGAGAGAAAACAAAGAAGCGGATTTACAGAAAGAGCGCCAGGTGGGCGATGGATGTTGTGTATAGGCTCGCCGCGCCTTCGCCGTCCCCAATACAACACAGCCGCCGTGATTCCCGCGAGCTTCCACTCGTCTTTGCGGTGTTTCGAGGGTCTCGACGCTTAGCGTATATAGTAGTACCGCGTGTCCGTGCTGCGCGCTTGCATTTGCCGGTGTTTTCGCGCACACCTGTGAACTGTATATGTTAACATAAGTCCACCTGGTCAATGTACGCATGCAAATGCACTGGAAAGCCGAACTCACTGTATAGATGTTCAGGAAGAATATCTTGCCGTAAGCTGCGGCGCACGTAATCTTTTCGCAGTGCTTCTTCGCGACCCACTTTGTCTTATGGCCATCTTCTTTTGTTTTTCACTTTTTATTGCCTCGTGCCCGCTTTTTCTCTTGACCTGTGACGTTTGCCCTTTGCTTCGTAGCCGCAAGCTGTAATGCTTAGAATAGGTAGAAAACGCGCCTGCGTGCTCTCGTGCTTCCCAGAGTGGTCCAGACGAAGTCTAACGCGCTTAAGTGAAGGTTCGCACACTGAATGTATCGTGTTTCTTGTTTTTGTCTGCAGGGCCACGAGTTCAGTGAGGCACGAACGACGTGTCACTGTTTTGACTAATTGCCAACTCCGCGTACTCGTTGATTATAGCCCGCAAGGAAGCTTCACATTTCCTTTTTGCATTCTTAAGAGACATCGGCTCACTTACGTGTGGTGGCATATCCCACATACATTGATGAATACGCTCAGGCGAAGTGATTACCAGCATCTATCGCCAGTCGTTTAATAAGATCGTGCTGTCATTTCTTCCTCAGTTATTCATTTATATTTCTCATTATTTGTAATTTATTTCTTTATTTTTCATTCCAGAACATACAAATATGGAGAAGCCGGGCCATGTGCTCTTTACGTCATTCTCTCCACAGATACCGACTAACAAAACAGAGATCGCCAGGCTAAGTCCGCCTGTCGCTACCACCATAACGATCGTGTCCAGCAGGGTTCGTTTTACACTTGTCTGAAGGTAGCCCACAAGATCCTCTTCAAACACAACACTGATCACTTGACTTTGAGGAGAAACGCTCAGGCTTTCTGATATTCCGTAGCAAAGAAACTTCAACGTAGATCATAACCTCTAATTATTTTACGATAAATAACTTCCGATCGGCGAAAAGTCCGCATTTCTTTTATGTGAAGCTTGTTACCACAAGTCAACAACAGGTTTTCACAAATCACGATCTTTCTCGCTACATATGAGGCCTGCCTAATAAAGAGAAAGTCGGCTATCTTATGACAAATATGATCGCAAAAAGCACCATTAACACTATTCCGATAAGGTATAGAGTCATGTCTGGGTTGGAGGATAGTCTCTTCGCCTAGAGGTCGGTCATCGAACTAGCTGAGCACGGAAGTAAACGGACGTCGCTGTGCACAATACTGTGGGCACTGGCATAGAATATGGCTGATGGTTTCCTCTTCACCGCAGTGGCCACTGCGGCTTTGGTGTCCTCTATTCCTATGCGGAAGGCGTAGGCATTCGTGAACGCAACGCCCAACCATATAAAAGTCTGCATGAGAGGGACGCGTCTCTTCTTAGAAGTCCTGATTGTACCTGGACACTTAATTCGGGATTCAGGAAATGTCATGTATTTCGGAAGTTGAGCCCATTTCAATCAAGCAGTGTTTGTTGACGTGCAAATGTGCAAAGCCTTATTGCAACATCTGTCCTTCGATCACCAGCCGCCTTCAAAAAGTACAATACGGCTTTTCAGGCCTTGTACATGCAGAAATACTGCGGCTAAGTTGCCGGGATATTTTCCTCCAAGAGCAGTCTGTCACTCAAGTGGCTGAGACTAGCTCGCAGAACACATCGTTGAGCATCGAATGATGGGAAGTGCACATAATGCACTCTGTTGTTTCGTCACCCCAGTGAGACTTGCATGCGGCGTGGTTGGCCATTCCGACCGTTGGTGAGTTGCTGAATCGAAACGCACTATGACGTGCAGCGCATCAGAATACGTGCTAACACGGGCGTCTTTTTCAATCGTGTGAACGAGCTGTCAGTAGCGCTGAACAGGCTATAAAATGAATACGTAAAGAGAGACTGCCTGACGGAAGCTTAATCAAATTCCTTTCAGATTGATCTCTGAATGCCACGTTCATTTGAACCTGAAGTAGCACATAAGCGCTCGGTAGAGGTCATGACAAGAACAAGCGCTGCCGTGCTTACTCCCTAGACTTTAAACGGAAGCTAGCTTGCAACGAATCAACCACATTCTCAACTGAGTGGCTCACTCTACATACCATTTCCGCACCTCCTGTCTAACCTGGCCGAACTTATCAGCGCAACGCTGAGAAATAGCAAACACCTGGGCTGAGGAGTTCGGCTCTACTCTTATTTGATGAAGTGTTTTCTTGTTTTTATTGTTTTTCTAGCTTCCTCGCCACATTTATACACATATTTGTGTTTGTAAAAATATTCGTAAATAGTAAATCAGACAAAATGAACTTTTTAAGTGCACTTAAGAAATTCCAAGAGGTCGAAATTTAAAGGGATATTTTTTCTTCATTAGTCTGCCATAGCTTAGACTTAACTTCATTTGTCTAAAAAAAACACATAGACACACATTTATTTCGGCTCACAGCTCTTCTGCAAGTGATAAGTCCATGAAGTTATAACTTTATCTCCCTTCGCGTTATCGAACACACACACAAACAGACAAATCAAAAGGCGTCTCGAACACTGAATGAACCCTCGTCAACCAGCATCTTCTTTCTGCGACCAGCAAGAAGCACGCCGCTCATCTGCGCACCAAGCAGACAAATTTCACCCGGGAGTTTCAGTAAGAAAGCGGAACAATCTTTGAAAAAAAAAACACAATAATAATGGGGAAAAAAAGAAAAGCTGAGCATACATAAAGGAGGCATACGCGAGAGAGATGCGAGTTGAGCGCATAGCGCGAGAGCCATCTGCATGCTCACACACAACCAACCAGGAGCGCGAAGGGGATAGCGGAGGGAAGGGGGCGCGAACGTGCGGTCGAGCTGCTCGGCGTTCGGGCTCGATTCTAAATGAGTCTGATCTCCCGACCCCCTCCTTTCCTTTCTTCCCGAACCCGCTCTCGGTGTCTCCCGGATTCCAGCGGCCCGGTTCTCACCTTCGCGTGTGCCTCCTCCTCCCTCACGAACCACCAGGCACCCCTAAAGGTCTCGTTATCGATCGGAACTGTGATCGCAGCGACGAAGGTTCTCCCGGCGCCGCCGCCACCACCACCGCCACCACCAGTGCCGGTGCTCCCTTATTGCCACTGCCAACGGCGAGCGAACGTCAAGGAAAATGCCACCAAAAGAAGTAGGGGGGGGGGGGGGGGGGGGGGGGGGGGCAGAGGGGAGGGCGGAAGGAGTGACTCAAGGCAAGGTGCAGGCAGAAACGTTTAGTCAGCCGAATAGTGTGGTGACGCGTACGCGCGAAGACAGCCTGCACGCCTGCCGCTTCCTATTCGCGGCAGCACCGTTCGCATCGATGCCTCGGCGCGCGATGCGCGCACATCCGCCGGTATCTATATAACCGGTTTATAAAGCGTCGTTGCATCGCGGAACGGTGCCGGAAGTAGGCTTCGAATTTGGCTAATGTGGATAAAACCAAGTGCCCCCAGTAACGCTGATTGAAGCTTAACGGGCGTAACGTTATACGTCCGGGAGACCGGGCGCGGCCTCGGATTCATAGGTTATGGACGGTTAACCGATCGTAACGCGCTTCTTTTGCGCGCCTGTCCAGGTATACCGTTGCGGTCGAAACAGTTGTCATAGGTGCGAGGGGAGCTGCATGCCAGCGTCGAGTCGACGCGGCGACGTCATCGGAAGCCATCGATTGTTTCGCGTGCCTTCCTTTCAACGCGCAGTTTGCAAGGAATCGGGTACAGCGCGTGTTGTAGTTATTGGATGTTGGCTTGCTAACCAGGCCAGTTACTGTACCTGCGCTATTTCTCGGTCATTTAACGTCTCGTCCAATAACCTAGCTTTGTGGTCCAGCTTGCAACCCGTTATACTCGAGCTACGACAAAGCCGTTGATACTGCTGGTTGAAGTAATGGCAAATTCTAGTTGGATCAGACGGAAGAAATGCCATCATTGAATTATTGCCTTAAAGCCACTAAGCGGTGAGCACACAGTCGTACTCTTTCGTTGTTAAGAATCCAGCGCACTCGGAAAGAAATGCACTTAAAGAAGCACTACCAGCTGTATGTGTATACAGCTTTGCTAGGCATGTGTAAGCATGTGTAAGGGATGAAAGAAGACGTACGACCCACTGCATTGGTTCGGTTGATACGGCGTTGTGCAGCTAAGCACCAGGTGGCGGGATCGCATACTGGTGATGTTGGTATCTACACTGACATCAGCGGAATGCGAATCGTCGGCTTCTAGCGATAGCAAATCAGTGCAGGTGGACGTTTCCGCTCATGAGCCCAAAAAGTCTAAAGTATTTAGAAAAATAAATAACGCGTTTATGAGAAAATAAATGCAGGATTTGCATGATGTGGTGCTGCATGCCATATAGTCGGCAGCACCCTCTAGAAGACTGGATACTAATGATCTTAGCGCTTAGATTTTGCGAGCCGTCCTTTTGACTTATGGTGCACTGAGAGCTTTTGAGTAACGAATGTCACGTGTTACGTTCTGAAAATCCAATGTCAAGCACGTTTCTATAAGCTTTATTACGCTCACACCAACAAACCGAAATTATTGTTTACTCGTTTGCTACTTCTACGTCAGGCTCTTGCTGCAACGTTCACTATGCCACCGCAACGAAATGTCTGGTCTTAATTGCGCAGACGATGCACAAATATTTCACATTGCAATGAACGGTGTGCAAAAACTCTGACAAACGTCGACCTCACGGGGGGATTGAATGCGCACGTCGCACAAACACGGCATTCAGCCTGCGGCGCTCTGTCCCGTTGTCCTATTTACCGCTACAATAGCGCTACTGATTATTTCGCAATGAACCACCTTAACAGCTGTGCAAGAAACTCAGAAATGTTTCATTAACTACGTCCACGTGTGACCAGATCGAGCTCGCGCGGCCCACTCGCGACATTATACCTATACAGCCGCTTGCTGTGGTATCATGCTTTCGACGCCGCGGCTGCGCTTCCTAGAGGGAGCGCCAGCATACGTCCTCGGGGCCAATACTGAATGTTTTCAGAGAGACCTATACAAATCGAGACAATACAATCGGACTGATGATGTCGGCGCGCGCAAACGAAAGCTAGTCAACGAAGAAATTCCGAACTGCAAACAAACCAAAATTTCCTCTCATCTTTCCTTGGCGGCTTTCGTTTGAACGTATCACTCTATACCAGAGACGTGGAGCAGTACAAAACATTGTGTCGCTGACACGCAGAGGCAGACAAAGCGTCGTATCGGTCAGGCTCGCTAAGCCCGAGTGTGCTGCCTGTCGACAGCATTGTTTACGACGCCTACAGGGTCGGTGCAATGACCTCACGAGTTCAACAACAACACGACGTCCTTTCCGAGGGTTAACATATATAGCCTCCGAGACAGCCATCATTGGCGAAAGATGCGGAAACGAACATACATTTGGCCCTATATTCTGTTTCAATCAGCATTGCTGAGTAGAGGGGTGCCTCACGATTTACTTACGATAAAAAAAAGGAAAGAAATAGTTGAATCTGCATGGTGGTATCATCACTGAGCTGTAGGTATCGTTGTTCCACTGAAATATTGTGTTTATTCCCTTCGCGGGGCTATAACTCCCGTAAAGGCAGTCGTTTTGATGTCCTCCAGTGCCCGTCGCGGGGATCCCGACAACTTTGCCAGAATTTTAAAGAAATAAAGCTGCTGCTGTAACCGCGAGGATTCTAACTGCCGACCAACAGATTGCCTAGTCGGCGATTCTACTTCTAAGCCACTCGTCTGACGCTGCAGCAAATAATACGGCGCACGGACATCCATGTACATGTTGTACATTCTGTACATGCCTGTACATATTGTACATAAATATATAGTATGAAATAATATAAACAAATCCAGTGGCAGAGAGCAAAAGGCCGGATAGGAGAGTGGAGGAAGAAAGAGTCCTTTCTCTCCGCTTCTGTACCACCGAGGAGCGCCACTGGCACAAACGAATACGGCTCACACTAGAAGCATTATCGATTTAAGTATTTGAATCCTGGAGAGGAGATTGTTCGCGGGTAAGTGCTGAATGTTTACGCCAACTGATACCGTACGAAACAGCGTGATACTTACTGCGTATATTATTCAGCCAGCTATTGGACCACTGCTTCACATTATAGAGAAGCTGCAACGTTTTCTTACTTGTAAGATACGCAATATAGGGTTCGCGCTCACTAACGTGTTCGGTTCAGTTAGCTGTCTGTTAAGTTGTTCTATGCCGAGAAACCTATATGCTTTAAAATAATACGGTCTCTCTTTTCTCTCTCTCTTTCGCTCTAATTTATTACTTCAGTTATTTTTAACACACGCTCCTATTTTCCCCTCAAGTGCAGCGAGTAATCGGAATTATGCCGCTTCCAACCTCTTCCTTCGGGGCCTTGCTAATCATGTACCAACTTCTGAGATCACACGAAAAAAATTTAGAAAGGCTCGGTTTTCAACATTCCCCTCAATGTTGCCTAGAACCAAAGTACAGCGAAACACCATCAGAATTGGAGGACGCTTAAGCTTCGCCTTTAAGAGTGGAACGCGATAACATTCAGAGATCCCTGGCTGCTTATCAGGCTTTTTTCTCGTATATTCAAATTACACTCTGACGCTATCACGTCTGTAGGTTGTGGTTAAGTACGTACTTTACGATTTTTTTCTGACGGATCTTACTTTGATAATTCAATTTTTGTTCACTAACGCCTTGCGCCACGCGAAGGGCCCGCCCGGTCGGGGTGGTTCGGGATAGATGTGGTTCGGCATGATTATTTCCGCCAGATACCGATGCTTACGCCGATGCCGGATTTTCTTCGACACGGGGCCCTTAACGTTATCGCGTTAAAATATATACGCTGCGGACTGACCGCATCCGAGGCTACGTTCAAAGTCACGGTTCGAGTTTGAAGTACTGCGAAAATGTGGCCGCGTGATTAGAAGAGACGAGAGGTATATCAGCAAGTAATCAATTACAAGTATATCTAGTGAAAAAATATTGACATCGGCAAACAGGTACACCTGCAACATCAACTAACATTTAAACCATATCAACCTGATTAAAATGTGGGCTACTTAAAGGCCGAACTGAAGGAAACTCGTAGGTAACATCATCCGCCATGCTCGTGGCTTAGTGGCTATATGGCGTGCTGCTGCCGCTACCGAGGTCGTGGGGTCGATTTCCGGCTGCATCAGCCGGATATTCTGATGGGCGCAGAATGAAACCAAAAAAAGAATGCGCGTCTACCATACATTTGGTGAAATATTCCGAGGTAGTGAAAATTAATCCCAAGCCCACAACTTCGGCGTCGCTCGTTGCCCGTATGTTGCTTTTGGATGTTAAACCCCATATCAAGTCAAAACAAGCGACCTCATATGTAAAGTTCATATAGCTGAGGCGAATAGATGCTGATCACGCTTTCAGCGGCAGTGAAAAATTTCGCGGAAAGTTGAGGAGGGCGTCTTTGACGAGCTGCATGACTATCAAATGTTAACACATTTCATTTGGCAGTCTCAACATCCCCATAGTGACTGTTCTTCTTTTTTTCTGTTTTTCTTTTTTATTCAGATAACTCGGCAAGTGAGGGCGCGGGGGGAGCGCTCGAAGCAAGGGCGATAAATTAATCCTTTGCAACTACAGACCCGCTGTCAATTACACCTACATGTTTAAATTAGTAGAGCATATAAATAACAGGTGAGATGAGGTCTTCTTTTAACAGCTAAGTAGATATTCTCTCCTCTATGTAAAGCAGTTTCAGAAAGCGAATGTCAGCTTCTACTCAAGTAATTATCACAGTTCACGACTTTCTAGCTGTACTTGACAAACTTGGACAACTCAATCGATGTGATTTTTCTTTCGATTTCGCCAAAGCTTTCGACAAAGTGCCACATGGCATACTGATTTATAAGCTTGAACATACTGAACTCCATGATTACACATCTAAATAGGTACAATCCTACTTAGACAGCAGAACACCATATGTGCAGGTGAATGATGCCACATCCGAGTCCCTGCCGGTCAGCTGTGGCGTGTTGGCTCCACTGCTGTTCTTGGTACATATAAATGATTTAGGAAATGTAATTTCAGAGTGTGTCTCGGTAAAATTAGGTACTGATGACTGCATAATATTTAAGGCTATTAATATTGAAGATCACCATAACAACCTACAGAGAACAATTTCGGAAATCGAACGCTGGTTTCAAGACTGGGACATGTCTTTGAACATGGACAAAACTGGACTTTGGAAATTACATGAAAGAACACCCCAAGTCTACTCAAATGTAAACTGCACGACAGTAACATTAAGGAGGTTTCACATTATAAATACCTGGCCGTATCTGTCTATCTGTTTGTTTCTGCTTGTGTGAAATGCTTATAGCGTGGTCATGTATATTGGTTGTTATTGTAAGGGCACTGGTTTTAAAGCTACCATGATTGGCTTTGCAGATTGTGAATAGGTATTCTCTCTAATTAGTATCGCTCTTTTTCTTCTGCTTGTACGAAACGTTATTAACTATACTCCTTCTCCTTGTGCTCACTCCTGCTTCGGCCATTATTCTGGCCTGCAGTGTACACAAATAAACATTAAAAAGAAAGAAGGCAGGGATGTTAACGAGAAATGCTTCCGGTTGGCTACCCTACGCTGGGGAACGGGAAAGGAGGAATGGAAAGATGGGAGAGAGAGAGGAAGCAAAGACGCGGTTAGTTCGCGCACGCTCGCTCGGAGGGCCCCACTAAGTCAAAGGCGTTCGCGCAGGCCAGTCGCCCTCAAGAAACACAAAAGTGCCTTCACAGCTTTGTGGACCGGCGAGCGATAAGGACGGTGCTCGTGTAACGCACATTGTATTGGAATATGCAGGAGGAGGTCGCAGAGCGTAGGGCTGTATGGGGACCTCCTGACTAGAAGAATGGTGTAGTGCGTCTATAGGCGTGACTGCTTGTACTGACCCTGCTCCCATCACAATATATTTCCGTCGTCCTGCACTAAACGCCCCTTTCTTAATTTCAGGGATTCGGCCACTACATTACAAGCGCACAACTCTCATAAGTCACAAACGACAGCGTCTCCTTGCAGATAGCTGAAAGTAGAGCTGCTTGCACCTGGGTGTGCCTCTGCGATAATGTTGGAGATAAAACCTCATCATCCATTCTTTCATCCATGAGAATGTAGCTACGAGTCCCTAATTGCTTATGCATATAATGCGTGCACTTTCAGCGCGTGACGTTGCGTCTTCGACGATGCGTGGCATAATAGCTCGCTCCAGATTGCGCAACCTCTTCCACATGCCAGTAGAAGTTTCGCGCATTTTGTAAGCGGTCAGCGCAATGTCTCGCCGTTCATCACTGTTCTTCTTTCCGCTGTTCTGGTGAAGGCAAGCGGAGCCGCCACCACCGGCTGCAACCCGCCCGTTCCCTCTTCCGCCGCATGCATAATTTATGATTAAGTTACTCTCATCGAATCTTCGCTTCGTTGCCCTACGATGTTTAGCCTTCTTACTTTATACCGCTGCACGGCGGCGACACATCACAAAGCAATTATATTGCCCGACAACTCGTCCGACTAAACAGTATATATACATACAAGCGTTTCGCGGTAATATGCAAATGGGAGTCACACTCTTCGCGCGCGCGCGTTAGCGCGGAAGTTTGCAATCAATTCAGTAGACAACCTAGGCCCAAGCTTTACTTCGTTTTCGTCCGCTAACGCCGCTCATGTACAGGGGCGAACTTTCCTGGCTTGCTTACTTGGGAGCGCGCGCGAGCACTCTACCGGTAAGTGGGCCAACTTGCCGTTCCATTAGCCAGACGCGCCGTTTGTTGCCGCCTCCCCGCCATTTTTTTTCTTTTTTGCCACTCTGTTTAAGTTCGGTCAAAGGCAAACAGCACGCCCGAGCAATCTCGGAGGTCGGTAGGTAGGTTGGGCCACGCGTGGCTCTCGGTCGGCCGTATATGGGCAGTCATTTTTCTTCTCTCTTTTGCCCCGCTCACCTATAGGGTTTACTGACGTTCGCCCCTGGCAGCTGCAGCACGCTTCAGTAGAGGGTAATGGGATTTTGCTTCATTTGGGGTACCGCGCTCGTACCTACCTGCACGAGGCCCGCGAGCGGCGTCTGACGAACGCGAGCTCATCACGGAATGCTCTTTTTTTGTTCCCGTTATTTCTCTCTTTCAGGGCTCGCTAAGTTGTTGTGCCCCTCATTCACTCCGAAGATCAGAGAAAATATGGCGCCGTTAATCTATCGCGAAGTGGAACGCAGTATTACGGAGCGATTTTATGTTCGATTCATGGGCGCCGCCATTTTTGTCTGTTACACAAACGATTTCTTACTTTTATGAGAAGTTAAGCCACGTAACACGGTCATGAAACGCTGAACGCATTTATACAACTGTTGCATGCTTGCGAATCGACTGTAGTACCGTAAACTTTGTTCTTAAAGACAGAAGAGAGCAGCGTTATCAGCCCAAGATGGCGGCACCTAAACGCTTCCGTAATATGGTCTATAGGTAGTGTATGGAGTGAACGCAAAATTACTGAGCGAGGCACGGGAGACTTGTAGTATATCGCACGCATCGGGTTAGCCGCTTTATGGTCGCAGCATATATACGGTGTGCAGACGCACCATGCTATAGAGACAGCTTATCGAAGAATACAGCGCCGGACTGTTAGCGAAACTTTCTTATTCGCTGCCTTGCGGAGATACTATAGATATGATGGGTACCGGTTCTTGAAGCTACATGAACAAAGGGAATGCCCGAAGCTCCTCTGTCATCGTAGCGACTGGCTCCCACATTAAACTTCATTTTGGCGAGTTCCCATATTCTCCGAGTATGTTCTCATTGTACGTGTTCTACGGATAGAACACTAGTGGAGTACGCTTACACAGTGCACAGCCTCCGTCCCACTTAACCTGAGCACGCCTTAAGCGCATTTTCGTTTCTATCTGCAGATGGTGCACGATACTTCTGATCCGGGTGCCTTGAGACTGCCTATATAGCTTATTGCAGTGTCCTTCCAAATCCTTTGATGTTTGCTCCTTGCAGACTTCGTTTGTTCGAATGAAGCCGCTAGGCATTTGTCTTGTTAAGCCGGACGGCGGTTGTACGTTTTCTACAGGGGAGCACACGAACTCTTAAAAATTATGCTCCGTATGAGACAAGTTGAATCACGTAAAGGGGGTTGCTGGTGCTTCCTTTGCTTTTACAGTGTAGCTCTCTGACAACTCTCTCCCTCTATACGTTATGTATATTTCCCTATATAAGGGGTGAAACCAATGTGGTGTCAGATGAACAGGCTAAGGTTTTCCTCCGCTAAGCAGGTAGTTAGAGAGTTCTAACCAACCAGTGTCATGTTGGCAGCTTTTCGATTCGGTGGAATGCAAGAACGCGCTCCTGTAATGAGACTTCGAAACAGTTTCAAAGAAGCCCAGTGATGAAAATTAACCTGGAATCACCCGTTTTCAACCTCCTATCCGACATCTGTGTTCATCTCGTGCATGCGAGAAGCTTTTTCCGTCAAAATCAACCAATGCATTAGAGTATACGTGACAGATCTGACGTCGGTTAAGATACCACTGAGATATCTGGCATCTGCTTAATAAAGAAAGAGAAACCGAAAGAATATCGACGGTTCCTCGCCCACTGACGTCTAGCTACGATAGCGAAAATATGTTTTGTAAATATTCTCTATGTAAACCAAAATTCTCGTGGCATTGTCTTATCGCTTACATAACGCTGACAGAATAGCAGACGATGCGCGGAGACTGCATAGTAGTCATGCGGCGGCGAGGGGCATTATGAATTATTGACCTTTTAACGAAAAGGCTAGCACTTTGGCTTAAGTTGGGGAGGGGGGGGGGGGGGGGGGGGCGCTAAGGGAATTCCGGTATGGGATAGGGTGGAAAGTGAGAGTTAAACAGATTACGCTGGTCAGTCTGCGAGGCCCTCAAAAGGTGACCAGCAGGCTAGGCTCATCAGCGAAGTCCAGAAGTGAGTCGTACAGAGCATTCTTGTCAAGCCAGTCAAGTTGGTAGGATCCAGGCCTCGTAGTACGGAATCGTTGTCATGTCTGAGTGTTGGCAGCGCGTCTTTAAATTATTCAGACGAAATGTATTCCGTTGAATTATGGACTCGAACAAAATTTTACGTGCGATAGCAAAGTTGTCCTAGTGTTTACGCTGGTTGATGACATATATTATTTGAGGCCTTTTGAGAGTGTCTTTTGCCTAATCGTGGACGAAATG
Source organism: Dermacentor silvarum (assembly GCF_013339745.2). Taxonomy (NCBI): domain Eukaryota; kingdom Metazoa; phylum Arthropoda; class Arachnida; order Ixodida; family Ixodidae; genus Dermacentor; species Dermacentor silvarum. The sequence continues at coordinate 88,210,511 of NC_051157.2, forward strand.
GAGAGAAAGGGCGAAGATGTGCACCAAAGTCTTGGAGCCAACAACTGTCCTTCGCCATGTACCTGCTAGATGGCGTCACATTATCGAGCCGTAGCAGTGTTGGAAGTCTCAAGGCGGCATAATGTCAGCGCCTTACTAATGCAAGTTCGTCAACGCGTACCTCAAGCGGCGATTGATAATCAAGAGCACGTACGTCAACAGCACCACGTGCGAAAGAAACATGGGGGGCCGTATCTTATAGGTCGATCCCCTTCGGTCATCTCACTTTCAATAAGTGGTGATTGGCTGAGCCAGCGGAAAGGATGCCGGTAGCTTCCTTGAGCGGTCACACTGGACGTTACGTCACGCAAAAGTGAGCTTGTCTCCGAAATTGATCCCCCAAAAATAATGCCGCTAAACTTGCTATCGCAGGTCATTTCAATAGGTTTTATGCCAAGAACCTTGCGTGCCCCCCCCCCCCCCTTTTTTTTTTTCGATGTTGCTGTTTTAATGTGTAAGCGTTTACAAAGGGTATTGGTCAACGCAATTTTTATGCCGGGTGCTTTTGACACCATCGCACTTGCATATGAACGGTCACCTGTTTCTCGTGTATGTGAAACCGAACGCTATCTCCACAGCGCATGTGACATCTGGCCTATTATGTGTGGTCTTTGGCCACGGTTAGCGAACATCGATGAAAGCTCTCGCCTCTTGATATGACCCGCTCTGTCGAAGGTAGTGGTCCCAGAAACTGGTGAGAGGTCAGGGGGTATCTGTCCTGTATCAGCATCTTCAGGTGCCTATTATAGCCGTTTTCAGCGCTTCATTGAACTAATTTTATCTAGTAATATACCTTCCTTGTAATATTGAAGCACGTGCACCTTGAGTTTTCTAGACACTAATCTAATACTTTCTTTATTTTGTTGATTATTGGATGTTCACAGGACTAGCAACGCATTGATTGATTGATTGATTGATTGATTGATTGATTGATTGATTGATTGAGTGAGTGAGTGAGTGAGTGAGTGAGTGAGTGAGTGAGTGAGTGAGTGAGTGAGTGAGTGAGTGAGTGAGTGAGTGAGTGAGTGAGTGAGTGAGTGAGTGAGTGAGTGAGTGAGTGAGTGAGTGAGTGAGTGAGTGAGTGAGTGAGTGAGTGAGTGAGTGAGTGAGTGAGTGAGTGAGTGAGTGAGTGAGTGAGTGAGTGAGTGAGTGAGTGATATTGCAAATGTTGGGAACTTTCTTCGCCTACGTTCTCATTTGGCCATACCTGGCCCCTGCGCCACAAAACACCAATTTCATTATGATCACAACCTCTGATCGTTAAATGAACGGACAAAAATGACATGAGAAATGTTTGCTATTAGTGGACAGTAATGGGGCCGGCTTTCTCTAAATCACAACTGCTTGACCTACGGTGTTCTTTGTTTACCTGACAAATTGTTTTCCTTTCTTCTGTACTGGGCTTGAATGCAGATAGTATATGATGGGAAAATGGCCAAGTAAGTCTTTATCGATATTAAAATTATCAAAAGAGAGGGCCAGATTTCAAGATAGCTTCAACCAAACGATATACCACCGCAAAACACGAACCAAAAGAAAAAGTTCCCCATTGTTCATGTTACCTTTAAACACCCTCATTTATGGTAAAGTGTTTGAGATGAGCGTATAAAACGTGGCGTTTTCAAATTTATGCGTGTAAAAAGTCCCGACAAAACTGAAGAAAGAAAAAGGCTGACAAACGCCTGTTTCCTGAGACGTCTAGCGTAATATTGTTCTTTAATAAAATATACATGCCCACAGAGCGATATCGTAGAGTGCGACACAATTCACGCCTCCAAGAGTAGAGGGTGCGGGCTTTACTGTCAGCCAGCACTTGCACACATCATTTCGCGCGCACAACGAGGTACATAGCTTCGCGTGCACAAGCAAAGCACACGTGGAAGCGCTAGTAGGCCTACACATGTACTGCGCACGAGCGAGTGTTAACTCTCTAGAAGTCGTGGCCGGAAGCACCGCTCCTGAAACTGCAGCCGCGAATCGCATCACCCTCCGTTGTGCACCTTTTTCTTTTTTTTTTTTTTTTTTTTGTCTCGCTTCCCTGTTTTCTTTTTTTTTTCGCACCTCTTCACGGAGCTGACTGCGACGTTCTGAGTGTGTCTCTGTTTACGCATCGCAGGATCCTGTTCCCGTCCTGGCCAGCGACACGTTTGTGGCGTGACAGCGGACGGCGCTCCAGTTTCGACCCAAGGCCCTCTCGCCTCGCACGCCGGGAACAAATCAGGTATTCATGAGGCGCCGGCCGTTCACCATACGCTCCGTACTGACGCTCGCCGAGCCATCTGTTCTTTCTTTTTCTTTTTTTTTTTTTTTTTTTTTGCTTCCGACACCTCTCCGAGCATTCTCTTCTCAGTTCGCCTCATCTGCGCCGCCGGCGATGCTCTTCTTCTGAGCTCAAACAAAACGCATCGTACTACGCGAGCTCCCGCCACAAAAGAAGCACTGCCACTCTCCTCCGCACCCGGGCGCGAATCCTTCCTTCGCCAACTGTGCGGCGTGCCGCCCTCAAAGCCGCTTGTGGGGGAGGTTCGCTTCGCGTTCGCTGCCTAAACAAACAACGGCGACCCCATGCAAGCGGAGCCCACCCACCCACCCGGCTCACCCGCATACGCTACAGTATAGAGACATCATTCAGGCAGTCACGAATGGCGTGTTTGTGGCAGTGGAACAGGAAAAGCGATCTATCTATCTGTTTTCTTGGTCTCCCTGGCCACGCGAGGGGGAAGGGAAAGAGAGGAACCTAGAGGCGCGCCTAATCGTACATGCAACCCGGAGTCTGTGCCCTCTTCTTCTGGAAGCAGCGACTCTCACAGAGCGTCTCCCGCACTACTTCTCCTTATTTTATATTTTAATTTTTATTGCACCTGCTACATGCTTCACAAGTAACAACAGACAAGGGGTCGAGTACATCAAAGGCACATAGCTTATTTCCTGAAGCAACACTAGCCTCAAATGATAACGTCACGGTAAACAAGGCTAAAAAATAAACTAGAAATGATCCAACCGCCAAAACACAAACATCGTAAGTAATTAACTTTAACATGAAGTAAAAAAAAAAGTAAGCAGTATAGGCATACGATAAGCAATTACCGTAGGTGTACACATAATAGCCATGGTCAGGACGGGCAACACAAACAGAAGACGATCAATACGAAACATGACATGCCTATACGAAGCAACGGTCGATGTCCCTGACGATTTTATAATTGCGATGCTAACGAAGCTGCCGCGTTCAATGTTGAGCAAAGGAGGCCGCCTATATTTTTAGTTTTTTTTTTTGTCATTTCCGTCGCTTCGCCGCTGTTTTTGTTTCTATTTCACATCCGGACAACTATTCGGAACACCATGCTGGCTTGACTCGCCGAGCTCGAGTGTCAGCGTTATTTGTGCGCGCTTGGGGCAACACCCCTGAAAAAAAAAAAAAAAAAAAAAGCACGACAGTCGAGCTGACAGGGCGCACGCAACACTCGGTCGCACCCTCTGATGCCGTCGTGAGACCTGCGCTCCCCCCCCCCCCCCCTCCCTCCCTCCCTCACAGTCAGCCCTCCTCAATGCCAGTCACTCGCGTAAATGCGTAATCGGTGGTTGTGTGCGAAACCCGGAAGCGTGCCCCGGATGGCATCAGTATTCATGTGGCGGTTTGACCCCTGCGGCGACAGTGGCGACACTGTTTTCTGCGTGCGCGACGCGTGCCGCACTGCGTCGTTCAAAACGACGATTGCATACGCAGATTCTTTCGCAGGCAGAATAGCACCGAAACAAACGGTGGCAGCACGGGAACCGATGAAGGCGTGGTTAGGTTTTTTGATGCCTTATGCGCACGAGGAGATAAGCGGAAAGCATGATAATTCGTTTTGTTATTGTGTCCTCTGAACGTGCGTTAATCTTTCGATGGCTGCAGCAAGAACTTCGCAAGAAACGGGTGTGCCGACACTAACGTTTCCTCTGGCATTATGTCTAAACAAAAGGGGGGGGGGGGGGGGGGGGCAACTAAAAATCATGGGCTAGTTGCTCTTGCAAGATGTTTAACCCAACCAGAAAGGTGTGAAACGCGAATTCCGTGAAGGTGGTTTCTCGCTTGCACATAGATAACTAATGTCTTCCGTACGCGTTTAACTCGGAGACAGAAATTCAAAAGAAGAAAACCTTCTTTTCACTGCTCATTCAGTGAAATTGTCCATTAACGTGCCCTGGTAGTAACGTTGGTGGTAACTTAGTGCGCCGGCAGATAGTGCGCAGTTGATACCATTCGCCGCCATTTGTACCCTTCGAGCCGTCGGCAATGCCCCAACCATGTACAGACCCTGAGAAAATGTTGTCCAGGCCGACCTAATCTGCCTTTCTTTATGAGTAAACTTTCTCTTTTAATGGTTGTCATGTTTGCGTTTCAGACTGTTCGTTATCGCAGTCAACCGACATATGAATTGGGCGTCATTCTGTGTGTTTAATCGCGCTTCTTTGTTTCTGTCCTACTAGAAATATACCGCGCAACTTCACTTACACGATCAAGAACCAATAGCCTTCACACAAACTTTCATTGAATTGCTCAAGTAAAATAGAACTTCATGTCTCGAATGCGTCTGGTTCCCCAATGCGAGCCGACCCACATTAAACACATCTGAAGGAACGCACCGCAAAAGCGACTCCATTCTCGCGGATTCGCATCCTACGGTGAACCCATACTTCATACGAACCCTCAGACGGCTGTAAAACTTGCTTTCGCAGCAGAGATGGGAGCGCCCAGCTCAATCTGCACAATAGCGGCGTGCACAGTGGCCTAACTCGAAGTGTATACTGTCCACTCTCCGGGAACACTTAAAGAAACGAGCTCCCCGGGATCATATAGCCCAATAAAAACCCAGCGCTTGCGAAACTTCGGGCTGCATGCGACGCGGAGTGTGCACAATTCGAAACTCGCGAGCGAGCCTTCCCGTGACGCAATGTCGCTGAAAACAACGGCGTGTGGGCGCGCGACAACATACCAGAAAACTAAAAGAAAAAAATGCATCGTGAGAGAGTGACGATAGCTCCCTCCCACTTTCTTTTCTCTCTCTCCCCTGAATTTTGCCTGACACCACTGCAAACAGAGAGGGAAACATGCGCGGCACGTGGCTGACGCGCCATATTTTTAGACCGGACACCAGAGAGTGTCCGGTCTCGCTCAGGACAGCCACTCATATCGCGTTCGCGGGATGATGGGCAGAACTATACCCTGGCATAAGTACTGCTCTGTGAGGCAGTGTTTGAATGAATTTGCGTGCAGCGCCGCCGCTGAGATGACGGCGTTCCCTCGTTTCTTTTCGCCATAAAGTTTCCTAGAAAACTTACTACACTCTCGAGTTAGTTTCAGAGAGCTGCAGATATCCCGGTTTAGCCAGCAAAGGTATGACGGGTACTAAACAGATTAGCCTAAACTGCGTCCTACTGGCTTCAAACTGCTTTGCTATACGTTACTACTTGCTGACTTGCAACACATTTTTTGCGTTATAAACGCAATGATTTGCAATGTATACGCATGTGAACAGAGACTTATTGACTTTGTTTGTTTTTTTACAAAGCTTTATTTGCTTGGGTATTTAGAAAAGGTAAAGTGTAATAACGCCACAAGAACGTCTGAAGCCACAAGCCCGAATATTAGACAAATCCACATGCCACTTATCTTTCCCAAGGTAGCTAAGTTATCGCAGCGTCAGAGATCCCTTTACTAATTTTTGCAAGAAACTCAATGCTTCAACCACCACGGTGGCTTAAGGGCTATTGCGTGGCGCTGCTAAACACGAGGACGAGAGTTCGACTCCCGCTTGCGGTGGTTGAATTTTGATGGCGGCGAAATGCAAAACGCGCTCGTGTTCTTAGATTTAGGTGGACGTTAAAAACCCCAGGTGGCCTAAATAATACCGACGTGCCCCACTACTGCGTGTTGCATAATCAGATTGTAGTTTTGCCACGTAAAACACCATAGATTATTTATTCAATGCTTCTCTGCACCGAAGGCTTGTGCCTGTTCGACTTGGCACCTGTATCTACTTTGGGTATTCAGTGATAAGACACGCAATTTCGGAAATGTCTTATTCCCAGTAACGCTTTTCTTTTTGATTAAACAAAAGTAGGTATGCACCTCTGCAGTAAAATCAAGACTACATACTGGGGCCTTAAAAGCATTTCTATACCTGCTCGCGCAGAACAGGCCGTTAAACGCGGGTGTAATACCGCTGTACAGAACTCTTGGACAGTACGTTTAGGTGTCACGTTTCCGCTACTTTTCAGTGGTACCTAATGTGAAAGACGATATCTGTTGTCCCTCTTCCGTTCGTTTCTTTTCTCTCTCTCTTTCTCTCTATCTTATATTTCCTACGCACGCCTGGACATCACGTTGTCGCTTGAATTCTTGAATTCACAAGTCTCATTTTCCAACGCTTACCCAGGTGCTTTCTTCGTTTTTTTTTTTCGGATGCGGAAAGATTTTTACAAGCACCTGCAGTCTTCTTGTAAAAACGAAAAAAATCTCAAGTTTTCCACTTGTTCTCTCGCCGAGCCATCTCGTTTTTCTTAGTTTTGAACTTTTTTTCTGTTCTCAGGAATATCCGTTTTTTAGCAATCTTGTGATAATGATGATTGTAATACTTTTATAATGCACTGTTTAACAATTTCGAAGAAAAGCGTCCCTTTGCCAGGTAACTGCGATCCAAAAAAAAAAAAAAAGCCTCGATAGCAGTACAAGTGTCAGACAGTTCTAACACTTTGCCTAATGGTGAGCAGAACTGTTCTGCTCGACGACATGCATTTCAGCCATGGCATTGTCTTGATTCCTATACGATACTCATGGCACACAACTGCTGTAGAAGGCCTGACTTAACTGAACTCGTTCTTCTACACCTGCCATTCAATGAAAGTGACTGTACCACGCACATTCGGCTGCGTTGTCCACATTAATCTTAATAACGTTCCTCAGTGGATGATAGCATTGACGCCAAAAATGTTGCTGCCTTCAACGTAGCAATTACTATACTTTTACACGTACGAAACACCCATGATTAATTAGCATCCGAGTCTTTAGTATTGTTCTCTGGCTCGCGTCCTGCCAGAGAACCAGAGTGGTTCTTCTCTGGCACCCGTCCTCCATCAGAGCAAAGGCAGAACGGGTTCTGAAGCCAAGTAAAACAAAAGCTGCCACAATACCACCATTTCGAAAACGTCTACTGCAGTCCAAGGCTATGCAGAATACGTTGAAGAATTAATTAAAAGTAACGCATCGGCATGTCATATACTGATGTAACATTTCTTTCCAACAGTGAAGTGGCGTTAAAATGAATGTTGCTAAGATTTCTTCGGCATTCCCTTACACTGTAAACCAACTTACACCCTTAAGGGTCCTTGAGGGTGCAAATCGATCTATAACTCGCATCCTTACACCCCTAGTGTAAGGGTGAAAGTTATAGACAGACAGCAAGCACCCTTAAGGTTCACAGTGTACGTATAGCTTTGCATGTAACAACGTGTACGAGCGCCGTTAAACAAGAGCACAGAGTTTCCCTTCTATGAGCACCAGTTGGCCACGCAGCTGGGCGTTTGGAGAGATTGCGTATTCGAATGGTGAACTGCAACTTTAATACTCACCTGCAGTGGTGTGGCTTAGTGCTTTTGGTGCTGCGCTGCTAAGTCCGAGGTTGTGAGATCGAATCCCGGCCGCGGCGGCCGCATTTCGATGGGAGCGAAATGCAAAAACACCCGTGTACCGTGCAGAGGGTGCACGTTAAAGAACCAGAGGTGATCAAACTTAACCCGAAGTTCCCCACTACGGCGTGCCCCATAATTATATATACACGTACAACCCCAGACAGACAAAGAACTTTAATGAAGGCCCCAGAATATAATTAAATAATTTTAAATTCATTTATACAAGTTATCGAAGTTCAGCCAAAGTAAGCATGTGTGCAATTTAGGATTTTGTCGTATAGTTCAATGGAGTGGTCGGCAGCGATGACATTGTGGTGTTAGGATTCGATTTCGTCCAGAACAATTCCGCACAGCTGAAGTGGGCAAAAGGGCAGACGCAAGGCTGCGGGAGGTTTCTTCTTATGATCGCTGTGAGCAGTAGCGGGGTTAATATTGTGACTGGCGGGACCAACGTTCTTAGTCTAATAACGTTGTGCGGGACGGGGTGGAAGCGACGAAAACATACATCACACGCAAGAACTAACAAGTGACTTCATCGTGCAGGCACATTGCTTGCAAATTACAGCAAACAACCTCGTGATTTTCTGTACTTTTCTACCGCTACAGAGCACGTACAGAACGCTACAGAACGCATTGGAACGAAACCAAACGCTGTACTCGTGGTCGAGCACTTCGTGCAATTATAATTTTGAGTTGCGTAACGTCCGATGCGGTGCCTCGCTCGAGCGACGCGGGATTTCTGCAAATGTACGCAAGGACTATATGGTGTGAAAGTAACGCTAATTGGAGACGGTACGTTGCTTACGTCGCATTCGTTGATGTATTCAATCGGCGCGTGCGAGCACTGAAAGCTCCGAATCAGATGCGCGGGCCCTGCCCTTGACTGCCATATCGTGTACATGTATAACGCCTGTAAATTCCATTACATTTTATAAGCGGGCAATCACTATCCGTGAAATTACCGTGCATTCTCATTTATTTCTTCCTCTCTGTTTCCCTCTTTCTTCGCGCCGCCTGCACAAAACGACTGCCCTCATTCTGAGCCCCGCGCAAATGGGAAAAAACGGCGCGGCCGCCCGTTCCGCTCAACCCTCTCTTACTGCCTCTCCCCTACAGCCGTAGCGGGAGGCGAGGCGCGAGCGCGAAAGGGGGAAAGAGAGTCTCCCTCGGCCATTGACGTCATTTCCTATTGACGTCACCCGCCCGGGGACCCGTGACGTTAGGGGAGCAAATTTTCCGAAAATGCGCGCGCTCCCGCGCTGATCTCGTCGAGCCTTCCCTCTACTCTCGCTCGGTCGTCTCGAGCGCTCGGCCTAGATCCGCGTCAGCGGCCTGGACGGAGCGCGACATTTCGTCCAGAGGGGAGGGGTCTTTATTTTCGTCATACCTTTAGCCGAGACGAGGGCAAATGAAATAGAACGACAAAAGTTACAAGAAAACAAGAAGAACTGTGATATGCGGGGCATTATGACTTATTTAATGACAGAGAAAATTAGACCGAGATTAAATTTTCGAGGTAGAGGGCAGACGAGGAAGGTATTTGAACGTGAACATATACTATCGCTCCCGGAAGAGATGGCGGAAGAGAGGGATACCGGAAAAGACCCGCTAGAAGGACGTTACAGGGCGATGGGAAAATGCGGAACGACAGATGAAAAGGGGCTACGAGGGGGGCAGGTGTACTACCGGCAGACCGGAAACGGAAACATTTGGCGATAAAAGTTACGGTAGCTGAGCGAGAAGCTAAACCAGCATGGCTGCCAATCTTTCAGAACGAATAGAAAAACGGTGATGTCGGAGAAGATAAGAAGTTACGATGTATAGGGGAATGGCGCCGCGGAGTTAGGAGGTGCAATGCATTGACAAACAACGCGCGCGCCACTATAGATAAGGCGGGGAAGACACAGAGGACGGCAAGCTCGACAAAGCTGGATCACGCTGTTTCAGGAGAGCTACGGGGAGGATGTGCCGGACAGGGACGAGGCGACGTACAAGTGCACGGGAGAAGAAAAGGGAGAAGCGAGGGAGCCTGCAGGAAAGAGGGACGGGTCGGTGCGCAGACGAGGGGAAAGAGGGACCAGAACCGGAGACACCCTTTATCGCTGCGCGCTTCCGAAAACGCAGTTGCTCCTTTATCGCCACTCTACGAGACTGAACGCGGGCGTGTGTGTCGCCGCGTTCTCGTGGGAAGCGCCAAGGGAAGAAAGGAGGCGGCCGACGATGAGGGGAAGAATTAATGCCCTTCGATAAGTGTTCGCGGGCCGCGGCGGCATAGCTGCGCATCGCAGCAGAACGGCTTCTGCGTAGCGAGCGCGACCGACCCTACATCCTCCACGTGCCGCCGCTCCCACCCCCCCCCTTCCCCGTCTCATCCCTCCCTAAAAAAGTGGCCCTGTAAGTATCCCGAGATGGAGTCAGAGTTCTCTTTCTCGGTTGCTCCCCTTATTGGGCCAAAAGCCGCCCTTTCCCGATGCCCAGAAAAAAAAGAGAGAAAGAAGAGTAGCGAGCAGAAAGAGAGAAATGCAGCCCTTCCCTCCCCAGCCTCCTTTCCACCTATTCCTGCGCGCTTGTTTTGTTGTCACGAGAGATTATTACTTTGTCGCTTCTGCCTATCCCCCCCCCCCCTCACCTTCAAATTCCGCGATTCGATTTCGTCCTGTAGAAACGATATTTAGTGCTTCCGCGTCACGGTTCTCTTCTAACTGCTGCTGTGAACTGTGTTTATTGATCGCGGTGCCAGAATGTATAGATTATTTTTGTTGCTCGTGGTGCCGTACAGATAGTGAACGCGCTGACGAAAATGGGCACGCTCTTTCTTCAGCTTTCGCCGTCACTTGCTGGAGGGCTTGATCGGCTAAGGTCTTTTTTTTTTTCATTTTATTTCTTCCATCCGCGCTCAAAAGCTGAAAATAAGGTGGAAAAGGTGGAAAAACAGGTGGAAATAAACCGGAGATGAAACTGTGGTTTATTTCCACATTTTTTGGTGCAAAGCAAGAGAACGTTTTTCCTCCGCATCTGTTGGTGGCAGTGATTCTGGCATTTCTGATCGTTCTGAAATGCTCCGTTCTAAGTTAATTGAAGTTCTTGCTTGTTTCCGAGAAGCATTACAGTATAGAAATGCGAGCGCTGCATACAAATGCCTCTCCCAATGTGGGAAAGTGGCCTTGTAAATGGATGAGATTGGTTGGCAGTATTATCAGCTTTAGCGATTATTTCACTTCGGAGGTATATGAGGCAAATTTCTAGCTGCTGTTTCAAGAAAGCACATCTAAACGCTTCAGACTTCTGTTCAGAGAAATTAAATTAAGATGTGGGAATATCTTGAAATCCCTAAACACAGAAATGCTTCGGGCTTCTCTGTTGAGGCAGTACATTATATCCTCGGACAAACAATGCTTCGTTATTATAAACCTTTTAAAATATAATAAAATATATATTATTAGTCTATGTTTCATTATCAGCTAATATATTTGTGTTATTTATTTCTACATAAAAAAGGTGTAACCACTGAAAACTGAATTTCTCGATGGTATTCACTTTTGCGTATGCACAGATGATGGTAGTTCAAACGTGTTTGACCACGATGTCAATTTTGTTACTGACATCTCGCAGCACGTCATCGCAGACCCAAGCGTGAGGCGTTTCTTTGTTAAAGTTAAACAAAGACGTAGTGAAGGAATATTAGTCATAAGAGAGAGCCAGAAACAAGCATTAGACATTTTGTTTTCTCTCTCTCTCGTTGACTTACTCCCTGCTATACGAATATATGTTTCAATCTTAAATCAGGGACAACAGCAAGACCTTCAAGGTTTGTAGGAAGCTCACCATGATAGTAGGTGAAAGCAGTATATAATAGCTAATGGGAAGTTCTAAAATTCCGATACTGATGTGTACACGTACGCATTGACCATAGGCGCAAGGACCAGGACCCTTGTGCGATTTGTCACGAAACGCAGTAATTGGTTGATTGATTGATTGATTGATTGATTGATTGATTGATTGATTGATTGTCACGCGAGCCCAAAGCTCCATTTTCTTCGTATGTGGATGTTTCAAACAACCGATAAACATGTCTTGCATCGCTTCGTTGATAAATGTACAACTCCGTTAATCGAACCAAAAGGTTCACTAAAGACGCTTCTGTGTTTCTTACAGCAGCCTGTAATTACGCACGCCCCCGTCTTCATAAACAACGATCTTGGGCAGAGTGAAGAAATAGGAAAAAAGAGAAAGGCTGTGTGGTGCTTAGCGGTTAATGAGGAAGACGCATGCATCGTTAGCGTCATTGAACAGTGTTTAACCTTAAGCAAACAGAAAGCAGCGAAATTGCGATAGCTGCTCTAAGTATGTGTGATATATTCGTGCCGCTTTTCTTTTTTAGCTACTTCCTTCATTACTTCCAAAAGCCCTAGTACCTGCTGTGAACAAAGAAGTAGCACGCGCCCATCGGCGCCCACACTCTTAACCCAATCTTGGTTCGGCACGTATTTAGTTTTACACAGCAGATGCAGCGTATACTAGCAGAACAGTGTGTTGTTTCACTTAAAACGGGCCAAGCTTGTAACTTTGTGAGTGCAGCTTTGTTGGTACAGACGCCTAACTTTGCGACAGGAAGAACAATGAAAGGCTCTAGGAGGAACTTAGATGCATAAATGGTTGCGGGTGTAGGGTAAAGGGGGGGGGGGGGGGGGGGGGGCTTTACTTCGGCACACGCCATAAGTAACCCGCGTGTTTCTTGGCCACTGACTCCTTTGTGTTGTCAAGCCATCGGTAGCAGCACTATGATCGGACATGTCACGGCCGTGGGCCAGTGCCGCAGTAGAGTGTACTGGATTGGGGAAGCGGGTCAAACGCAGGCTCGCTGAGGCTTTTTTTTTTTTTATTAAAAAGTTGGTGGCACCACCGTCGCTTTCTCCCGAACGAGCGGCCCCGCGCGCTGGCCGGACGCTTGTAGCGTCGGAGACCCTACCGCCGCTGCGTGGAGCTTTGACAGGCCGATACTCGGTGGCGGCAACACTGGTGTTATTCCCCACCGATCTATTGTAAATAAAATGAAAAAAGAGTGGCGGAAAGAATGCAAACGACGCAACAACGATGGTGTGTCGAGCAGACGACAGCTACTCAGCCCGTGAGGTCGTGTCAGCCAATGAGCGCTGCCGAAACAGCAGGAGCCAACGTTTATTTGCCGGAGATTCAAAATAAGGCGACGGCAGCGCCGCCGCAATTTCAACGTTTTTTTGCTTCACCCTCGGCGCTTGCCAAGGCGTCCGCTGGACCCACTCTCCCATTTTAGTACACTCTAGCCGCAGGATGGTAAGTGAAATTAACCCAAAGGAGGAACAGGTGAATCCTCGTCATGTTCTGCAGAAAGCCAAGAAACGAAAGTTTTCTTTTTCGTTACAGCGGGAGCTGCTACCTATTCTTCCGACCCTCAATGTATCCACCATCTATACGGCATCATCATCGCATGGGGATACTGAAAAACAAAATAAGTATAAAGCATTGGAGGGAGGGACGGAAGGAGGGACGGAGGGAGGGAGGGAGGGAGGGAGGATAGCCGTTGAGTGGTAGATTTATGAAAAATAACGGCTCCAGCAATGTTATCTTTGCTCCCGAGCCAGGTATCACACTTTTCATTGCAGGGCACTTTGGACTGTGCCAGTCCATGTATTTTGACAGATATGGCGTGCCTCTATAAAAGGAATTGATGCATTGACTTAAAGCAGTGATAGAGGTGACTACAAGGAAAGCTAAGCAGAATAGTATTAGGCTATAAGGAGGTACAGAGAATGCATAGGAAAGCAAGGAAGTTGACCAAAGGTAATCCTAGTTGGCTACCCTGTACGAAGAAGGAGAAGTAAGGGGATAGAAGAAGATAAGCTAAAGATTACGGCGATGGCGAGATGATGAAATGGTGGGTAATCCGTGAGACGTTTTTCACTTCTCCGATAGCGCTCTTCGTTAAGTCGCCGATATCAGTACATAGTGCACGACACCGTAGCTTGCTAAGCAGTTACTCTGTGGTTTCGTTATTCGACACCACTGCTGCGTTTTTCAGGGTCATTTACGAGGCAACTATACTAAGGCATACTTATACGCAGTGCCACACGACTTCGTGTGTACCAGAGAGCTGGAAGAATGCCAACATTATACTAACCTATAAGAAGGGAGACGTTAAGGAATTGAAAGATTATAGGCCCATTAGCTTGTTTTCAGTAATGTATAAATTATTCACCAAGATGATTTCCAATAGCATCAGGGCAACACTCGACTTCAATCAACCAAGGGAACTGGCTCGCTTCAGGAAGGGATATTCTACAATGGATCACATCCATGTCATCAATTAGGTAATCTAGAAATCTGCGGAGTACAATCGACCTCTCTATATGGCTTTCATAAATTATGAAAAAGCATTTGATTCAGTTGAGATACCAGTAGTCATAGAGGCGTAATCAAGGAGTACGGGAGGCTTATATATACGTGAATATCTTGGGAATTATCTAGAAAGATTCCACATCCAGCTTGGTGCTCCGCAAGAAAAGTAGAAAGTTACATATCAAGAAAGGGAATAGGCAATTAGACACAATCTCTCCAATGCTATTCACTGCACGCTTAGTAGAAGTATTCAAGCTATTAGACTGGGAAGGCTTAGGAGTTAGGATCAACGGCGAATATCTCGTCAACCTTCGGTTTGCAGGTGAAGATGCCCCTGGCAGAAACTTGGAGGTTAAGAAGCTCGAGAACAAGTTAAAGGGGCCCTGAACCACTTTTTATCGAAGTGGAGAAATATATTTGAAGTGAAAATAGGCTATTTGAGAATCACTTTGCCGCAAAAAGTACTTCAATGCGTTCAGCAGAAGCGGAGTTATTGGCAATCAAACACGGCCTCCGCTGTGCTTTCCTTCCTCCTTCAATGCCTTGCACTGCGAAGGCTACGGCGGAGTGGGGCGGCGCCACAACGCTCCGCCTCGGAAACGTCAACGTGGCGCGCAGTTCAAATTTCATTTTAGACTTCCGGTTTGGGTGCCTATACGAAGCGCTAAACGTAAGCCAAACGCAGCTGTCCTCAGCGAGCCGCAGTGCCCACAGCCACTGGACTCGTGGCGGCACTTCGCGATGGCCGCGGTGTAGCCGACCGCAGCGACCAATATCAGCCGTGTATTGGAGTGTGCTTTATTACGAAATAAAGCACGCAGAAAAGAGAAAGGATCGTGGGGTCTTTTGAAACGAGAGCGCTTGAGAAAAAGGTGACTTCGCGTTCCGCTTGCGAGCTCCACGGACCGCGTACGACAGCAGCACGTGGCTGAGATGTTCACAACGCTATCCGCGGACTATATTATTTCACCAAGCCCGAGGGGTGGTCCCATGGGTCCGTCCTCTCGCCGACGCTCTTCAGCCTAGTGATGATCGGGCTCTCCGAATGACTCTCGAAGATCGACGGGCTAAACCACGCCATCTATGCGGACGACATAACCATCTGGTGCTCCGTGGGGTCGGATGGCTTCATTTAATCCGCCCTGCAGGGGGCCATCGAAACTGCCGAGTCCTACCTCGAACACACCGGTCTCAAGTGCTCCCCCACCAAGTCGGAGCTGTTGCTATACTTGCCCAAACGCCATGGCGCCAAGCCCAAGGGGTGGGAACCTCTGGCCAAACGCAACATCACACTCCGCATAAGAGACGGTCGTACAGTTCCCAGGGTAGACTCCATCAGGGTCCTCGGTATGATGATCGAGTCCCGCGGAACCAACACCCTAGCGGTGCAGAAACTCGTGACTAAGACTGACAATGCCATACAACTCGTACGTATACATATATAGTGGCCAACCGGCACCACGGCCTGAAAGAAGACAGCCTACTGCGTCTTGTACACGCGTTTGTTCTAGGCCACTTTACCTATGTCGCCACCGTACACAACTGGCTACGTGCAGAGCGCGACAAACTCACCGCCCTTATTCGAAAGGTTGTGAAACGAGCCCTCGGCCTCCCTATTACCACTTCCACGTATAAACTCTTCGATCTCGGCGTGCACAACAGGCTAGAAAAGATCGCCGAGGCTCAGGAGCGAACGCAGCTCATCCGACTAACGACCACCAAGGCGGGCCGCCACATCCTGCGCGAGCTCGGCTTTTTCTCCTCCATGATCAGGGATCCCCCAGATTTGACGCCGGTCCCCCGCGAGATCCGAGACCTCATCACGATCGCTCCCATTCCGCGAAATATGCATCCCGACCTAAATAGAGGTAGGCGCCTTGCGCGAGCGACCGCTCTCAATTCTCAGGCGCATAGACATGTAAACGGACGATGTCTCGTTCGTGGACGCCGTTGCCTAACGCAACAACCGAGACTTCGCCGCGGTCGCGGTCTCATCCTCGCAGCGGATCCTCAACTCCGCTACGATCCTCACTCGAGAGACTGAAGTAGCGGAGCAAGTAGCCATAGCCCTAGCTGTGGTCGACAGCAAACGGACAGTCATCTAGAGCGACTCCAGACCGGCCATCAAAGCCTTCGAACGCGGCGTCGTCTCGGACCAGGCATTACGCATCCTCCGTAGCGCGGATCACAGTACCCTCAAGCACCACACCATTATCTGGTTGCCCGCCCATCTCGGCCGGGTGCCGGGTGCCCCGCCAAACCTCAACGAGATCGCCCAGGATGCAGCGCGTGCGCTTACTGACCACGCCGTCCCAGGGCAACCTCACCTCGCCGAGATGGAGACCAACCGGGATGCACTTGTTACGTACAATTAAATCACAAAACACTTCTACCTTGGACGCTGCAACCGCAACACAGGGTTAATTGGAGATCGCCTTCGTCCTGCGGTGGACATAAAGATAGGCTGTTGATGATGATAATGAAGAAGAAGATGATGATAATGCAAGAGTCAATGCGTACATTACAAA
Source organism: Dermacentor silvarum (assembly GCF_013339745.2). Classification (NCBI taxonomy): domain Eukaryota; kingdom Metazoa; phylum Arthropoda; class Arachnida; order Ixodida; family Ixodidae; genus Dermacentor; species Dermacentor silvarum. Next base: position 88,227,127 of record NC_051157.2, read on the forward strand.
AGAAACTGCCGAGCTTGATTCTCGTGGCGTGAGCATCTTAAGCGCACTGCTGAATAGTCGTGTCCTTAGCTTATCATCTTTCTTTACTCTGGGACGCAAGGAGCTACTATTTTCCCCTGATATTGCCTGGGTTGGATCGCAACATCTAGGTGAAATTGAGCGATGTGACTACGAACGCACGCCAATAGGCGCACGATGATGTTGAAAGGGCCAGAAAGCCCCTCTCATTCATTCGATTCGCTCATAATGGACGACCGATACAGAGGCAGTTGCGCAATTTTCTTGTTCTTTCTTCTTATTGGTCACAGTAGCCGTTAGAGGCTTTAAGAAAGGCGATAAAGGTGCTAGAAGTCACTTTGACGTAGATTGGGGCAAAAATCTAATGGCGTGGGTGTGAACGGACGTTTACTTTCACAGACGCGGATCTTGCGACAGACCGCAGCGTCCATTAGCCCGGCAGTGAAGGAGCATGTACATGAACTGGATACTGTCACGCTTCAATATCCGGCGAACATCCATTTTGATTGCTTAGTGTACGCCCTCTCTCGGTGGGCTATGTTCGCTAGGTGGCAATTCGCTCGAAAAAATGTTTCGAGCACTTAACGTTTCAGAATCCCATCAATAACCTACGCAGAGGTAACAACGACGACGCCAGCCAAAGCGACAGTCATAAAACCAACTACTACGACAACGAGGAACGACGTCGATGCAACAGCAAGAACATAGTATTATTTTTATAACATCTGAGTTGTTTAAGCCGGCCGTTATTCTGTTAGTCGTCAAAAAAAAATGTGGGTCAATCCTGGTGATAGTGCAGAAAGAGTCCAAGCGCAAGGGCACATATCCCTGTGAACTAGCGAAGCTGATCCTGGCTAAGTCTAACTAAGCATAATTTGGACTACTTAAGCTTAGTCAGTAATCGACAGCCAATCAATAGCTAATCGATAATCGATCAATAATTAATAAATTCTGGAAAATGCTGGGGATGACGTGGTAGTGCTTAGCCTAGACCAAAAGCCAGGAGTATAGCTAGGTGCCCATCAGCTCCGCTGTCTCTCTAGCATTGCGCCTCCAGTGCAAGCTACGCAATTTTTTTAACTAAACGTTACTTATAGTTTCAGTGCTGCTGCAGCTGATTATGTTTTAATTTCGGTCAGTAACTGTCTTCATCTTGATAATGAGAATTTGTACTCTCGAAGAAAAACATTCTACCATCAGTGTATCATACATGCTGTCATCGCCTGGTCTTGCATGTATAGATGGATTTCCTGCAGCTACTGTCTCGCAACCCGACACATGAACGTTGAGCTAAATTTTCACCTGACGCCCAGACATTGATAATCGGATGTTATATAGAGTGGTGTGCCGCAAAGCAAGTGGACTTCCTAGTGATGTTTCTCCCATCTTTCAGTGTGCAAATACCGCATTCCAGCAGAGCACGTGTCTCACCTACGGGCATTTGCTAATCATTCTAAACTAAAAAGTAAAACCTGCTCTTAATAAATCTATAGCGACTCACTCATATGCTAACGGCTCTGAAGTTATAAGTGGGTAGGCTGCTGCACTGATATACCTAAAACATACGCGAAATCCCTAAATACCTGTATGCCTTATATGCGGCCAACGCTGAAACGTTAAACGCCTACAGCAACGTCGTAACACATAGCCTTGCGGGCGGAAAAAAAGAAGTCTTTAGTAGGACATGCTTTGATTTCGCGTCAGCAAATTCACCACTCACCTTGACGGGCGTGCGTGCAGTGTGGCCTGACTCGGCATAGGCATGGTAGAACATAGGAGCGACAGAGCTTGGCCAGACGCGCTAGGAGTTATCGAGCGTTGATACGGGCTCGCGTCTGTCACCGGTCAAGATACCGCACCATTTTCATGGATCCCTATCTGACGGCGTCAGCACATTTCAGCAGGACACTCAAACTGCCGTAGTACATCTTGGCGAGCACTGGTTCCACTGATAGCGCCACTATAAAATTCTACTCCATTGTGCAAATCAAGGGGTGACGCCCGACGCACGTTCAGCGCGAACTTCAATGTTCCCGTGGACGACTCCTGACACGATCATATAATGAGATTTTAGCGCTTCAGCTAATGGATGGATGAAAAAACTTTATTTTTGGTCAATTGGGTCACGCTAGTTTCCTAGCCCGAAGCGGGCCGCTGCCACGTTGGGACCGAAAGGCCTAGCCTATCGGCCGCTTCGCGGGCCCGTTGGACTGCCCATAGCTGTTCATCTAGTGTGAGACTGCGTAGAGCTGCGTCCCAACGCTCTTCAGTGTTGTCCTTGTCGCTGCATAACGCGGAGCAGCGCCACAGCATATCACTTAGATCTATGGTGCCGTTACATTTATCGCATGTTGTATGAGTAGAGATCTCCGGATAGATCTTGCTGATTAATAAAGGGTTCGGGTAAGTTCTTGTTTGTAAGAGGCTTAGCGTAATGGCCTGAGCTCTGTTTAGTTTACTGTGTCGAGGGGGGAAGACCCTGCGTTGTAGGTAGAAGTGCTTCAGCTAATGGTGTAGTATTTAGAGTACTTCAAAAATTATGCGCTAAAACCGAGGTGTGGTCAGAACGTAAAGCGTCAAGCGCAACCAAACAATTTGTGTTCCCGTGTTTTGCGAATACGCGAATTTGCGATCACGTCGCGGTAAAATTCCGCAACGCCATTAAGAGGTTACTCTGAATGGCAAGCGCAGAATCGTCACATTGTTTCCCACGCAGTGTTGTGTACGAAGCGTGAAACGCCCACAGTATTGAATACGTGCAATGATTATATCCCATTACGGCACAATCTCGGCTTCCCTCGATGTTTTTTTTTTATTTTGCTTACTGAACAAGCTGAGAACAGAGGCCTGTTTCAGTAGCGTTCTTAGTGCAACACTTCTTCGCGTTGGTTTGTGAGCGTGTACTGACGGTTTAATTAATTCCAGCCAGCCACAAAGGGTGCGTAAGAATTCTGAAAGAAGTGAAACAAACAATGAAAATACGCATTATGTTTGCACTTTCTCTAGGCGCTTGATGATTTTCTTTCCCTCCAACTGAACACTTGCGCCAGAGAACTCGTGGACGACGTGGGCGGATCATTTCGCAACATCTGCGCAAAAGCCGAGGTTTGCTTACTCCCACGCATTCCTTAAACCGACCCTATTGTTCGAGGTGGTAAACGTATCGATCCTCCCTATCGTTCTTATCCAATAGACCGTTCCCGGAGCTGATTGCATGCGTCATTATTGCGGTAATCACGCGCGCATAAATTATCAACTGCTTCGAGATTTAACAAGCAGCAAGAGGCACCTTCGCTCATTTTCTCAGCATGCTCCTCCTTTCCAAAAGCAAAATAGCGGCGGTTCACTTTATAGAGTTATGCAGTTTATTCAGGGCAGATCTCTAGAAAACGAAACAACTTCACAATAGGAAGTCCACAAGGTGCTGTGTAGCAATGAGCTTTCTCAAAGCATCGCTCACTTCTCGCAGACTAGTGTGTCAGCAGTTGCGTGGCAGTGAAATGTCCCGGGTGCTGATTTCTTAACGCAAAAACTTGGCTCGCGTTAACAATAGAGGTTAAATGGGATCTCGATGCCGAAATGTAAACTTACAAAATATGCATGTGATATGAGCAAAACAGGCAACAGTAACATAATTGAAACTAAGAAGCAAGTGTCTTACGGACCGGTCCGTAGGTGCCACCTGCGATTACCACAGAGTGTCCCTTGCACTAGCATTCCTATAGGCGGTGTACCACAGTACCTTTCATTTTCTGATCATGTTACGCAATGGAAGTAGACAAAAAGTTTGACGGAACGATTCCCATCTGGCAGTGCACTTATCGAGGTGCATATCTCTTCACGCTGTCAGCTTTGAACACAACGTTTTACAAAACCCTGCGAAGAAATGCTAACGTGGACAAACAGCATATAAACACCATGGCCTAGATGCTGCATTGGAAAGGCATGTCTAAGATTTTTACTGAAGAGAATGGAATGCAATACAAATAAGAGCAGTCTCCTCTTACCACGCCATCTTCCACATACAGCTAGGTAATTGTTGATTGATTATTTTATTGATAGAAATATTTTACCGACCCAGAGCAATACACGGGTTATAGGAGGCAACATATTGGAGGGCTTCGAAAACGTTCGATATTCTTTAACGTGCACTCATAACTAGGTACACGTTATTTTTTTTTCATTCCTCTCCCATAGGAATGCGGTCGCCATGACCGGAATTCATGTCGTGACCTCGCCTTCAGCTGCTGAACAATCGTAGATACTGAGTCACCGTGGTAGTTAGGTGCATGTAGCATGTGTCGCACATAGCACCGAGAAATAGGTTTGCGTGTTCACTGCGTACACTGCGTACATAGCGTAGTATTTACTGTAACACGCAGATCATTTCGTGAGAGATAGCGCGACGTGCGCATGGAGCGTCTTAAGTGTGGCGTGAAGTTTCTTTAGCGAACGTTTGCGGAAAGCCTGGCGTTCTTGTCTTTGGGCACTTGGCTGCTGGAGGAATGATTCATGGTCTGCTTTCCCATCACTGGGTTTATTCGTTTTGTCGATCTCCTGGCGTGATTCCATTTTCCTGGCGTACTCGGGTACTTTTTTTTTTTTTTGCTGTACTTAAGGAGCTCCAGGCCGGTGCCCAATGTTCTGCCTTTGTGCGAGTGGCGTGCGTGCGTGCGTGCGTGCGTGCGTGCGTGCGTGCACGGGTTTCACTAAACTGCATTCGCGAACAGAGTTCGACGAAAGCCGGCCGGTGCCCGGTCGTAGTAGTTATTATGAAGACGAACAGTCAGCAGTGAGGCTCGGGGGGAACACGCGTTCTATAGAGTTAAACCACACAAAGACACACGACGAGAGCAGAACAGGAAGGAGACAAGCTCCGTTGCCGCCGGGCAAAGCGAAGTCGTATAGCGATTACAGATCAAAGCCATGCACCACGAAGGGGGATGGGGGGGGGGGGGGGTTGGGCGGCAGGGGACGCGGTAGCAATGGCAGCATCAGGAACTAACCAGTCAGCGCGCAATTTGCAGCTGGTTCTTTACGAAGCGAGGCTTCGTGCCCTCGTTCTTTCTAGTCAGCACATCCTCCGGCACGCCGCCGAAATTCATCTTCAAAGCAAGAAGCTCAGGGCGTTTGCGAAACCCCCTTCTTCTCTCTCTCTCTCCCTCTCTCCCTGCTCTCTTATTCTCGCGTCTAACTGAACCGTTTGTTGACGTCTTTCTGTACGGGAAAAACGCCTTTGTGTCGGACCTTGCGGGCCGTCACGAAGGCGTGCTGTATTCGCGTGAGAACTTGTCCCGCGGGTAATTACAGTCTTTCCCGGCAGCCGCCACTCTCCCGACAGCCTTTGCGAGTGGCACAGCCCTGTGGAGCGCCTGCTCCCGATTCCCTATTATTCCGAGCTCATCATCTTCGTGACTGCAGCGGAGCGCGCGTGGCTGCTGGTCCTTCCGTCGCCTCGGAACAGCCTCCCTTCCTTTCGTTGACGTCGCCAAACCGCCTAAGGGATGCCGACGGGACCGCTAGATGATTTCTTCTGGTTCGGTGTTAATAGAGCAAGAACATCATACGAAGCAGCCTATAGAAAGTGCGTAGAAGCTGGTTGGATTCAATGATTGAGCCGCCTTTCTGTGGCAATGGGTAAAGCACGCTCTGTGGCTGCTACGCACTGTCACCTGGAAATGGGCAATGCATCACGGTTGACATAGTGTGCGTTTGCAAGCATGCGAACTGATTCCACGGGGCATTAGTCTTCTGCGCATGTATCATGTGAGCGTGAACTGCGCCGGTGTATTGCGTTAACTATTAAATTATGGGGTTTAACGTCCCTAAACTGCACAGTGCGTTATGAGTGACGCCGTAGTGGATGACTCCGGAATAGTTTTAACTATATAATCTGGGGTTCTTCAGCGCGCACCTAAGTCTAAATGCACGAGAGCGTATTAGCAGTTCCGGCCCCAGCTCAATGTGACAGCCGCGACCGGGAATCGAAAAAATAGTCATAACCACTGAGCAACTGCAGCCGGTGTGCCTTGCGTTGCGTCCGCCGATTCGTTTTTGGCACAGAGAGAAAGCAAACGGCTTTACTTGGCTGAAAGATCCAAAATCTTCTATGCAAAGTTAACTGCTGAAGGACGTTCATGACTACTCGATTTGGAACTCAGAGTGGGTAACTGCAAGAGCGACGCTAGTAATGATGTTTCCAGGATACTTCGACGTGACCAAAAGTTGTCTATTTGTTGAATGAGCACACGAATTGAAATATTAGATAGCCATGTAGCGATGGCGTATATTCAGTTACAAGTATTGGCTCTATTTATTCCCTCTTTTCGTAACCTTCAGTGTACAGTAACATACCCAACGCTCGTGTCGTTAACCTTCCTGCGTATTCCATCCTTGATTTCTCATTTTGATTAGAATTCACTCGGAAGCATATTCATGAAACAAATGCACATTAAATGTTCCGCATACAGGCTTCGACCCAAGGCGAGGGAGAGAATATCCGCGATTGGTTAGTAGAGTTAGCGACGTCCGTCTAATTATCTTTTTTGGGCCGTTCATATACCGATTATCATGCAAGCTCCCGGACCAAATTCTCGGGACTTCTCTTGCGTAAGTGTGCCTTGTGATTGATCGTCGCCCCCGCCATGATTAAAATGCCAGTAACGATGTGATCTCAATATGATAGTGGAGGCGCCTGCCAGTCCCAAATCACACTTGCCTAAAAGAAGTTTCGTAAATCCGACACCACGTACTCCCCTCTCTTTGAAACAGCGGAAAATAATTCCTGGTATATGAGATTTAGTCTGCGGTTCACGTTGCGTAATGAATGCCGTGAATGAAGTGCCGTGGCCGTCACGGAAAAGAGAGAGAGACAGAAGAAAGGGGAAAGGCAGGGAGGTTAACCAGATGGGAAGGTCCGGTTTACTACCATACGCTGGGGAGAGAGGGGAGCGGGAGGTAAAGTGATAGCAAAGTAGATATAAACAAAGTAAGGAGCACAGACACACAATCACAATCGGTCTCAGATGGCACAGCACAGTAGCACTTGCAGCACTATAAACATCTGTCCAGGCTACAGTCGCTTGTCATAGTCTGTTGCCCTTAAAAACTGCAACAGTGCCCTCGTCGCCCTCCGCTGCGATGGCTTGTGATGTCGGCATTCTAAAATAAGCTCCTCTGTTAGAGGTCTTTGGTGAAAACGCGCTATCGCGATTGCGAGTGATCGTCTCTGTAAATTGTAGCGATAACACTTCCTGCGGCAATCTATAGGCTGTGTGCAAAGAAACAAAAGCAGGATTGAAAGTAAAGAAGAATCGAATGCTTAGTTTAGAACAATGATTGACGAAAAGCAGAAGATGCTCTTGATAGGGATGCTTTGGACGCCCCGCACTAATTCGTTGAGTCATCGGGCCAAGCGCATGTCGACTTAAACATGTACAATTTCTGACATTAGCCTACTTAGAAAACGTAGCCATTAAGCACGTCAACGTTAGAGCGATCTACGCAATTCATGAACAACGTATAAAAGGGGTGTTTGCGACATGTGCCTTAGACACAACCGTGGGCAGGCTCTTGATTGCTTTAACTTAGCTCGCTAGATGCATTCTGCTTGTCGTTGTTCATTTCCTGCCAACGGGAAATCTCCGAAAGCCCTTATGTCTGCTAGCAAGACAACGCCGACACTTACTGCCGGAAGGCAAGTCCACGGTATACGCTGGTCAGCGGCGTTCCGAGAATTATTGCCCTTTCCCTCACATCCCTCCTTCCGATACGAATCTTGAGGACGCGTGTTTGCCTGCCGAACGAGGGACATGGAAACCCCCGTCGCTGGAGCTCCAAGCAATCTCTTCGTGCACTCAGTCATCAGGCTTGCTTCCCTTCCACGGCTGTAATCTGCCTTCGGCCCACAGGTTGTACGCCGGCGGCCGCGACCGCCTACTCTCAAGGTGTGTACACTATGGATCTCTTTCTGCAGTGGGCGGGTGCTGGTGGCGGTGAATATCTCTGCGTAGGAATGACAGAAACGCGTGAGTACGGGTTTGTTGGCTCATCGTCCGCGGAGAGAGAGAGAGATAGAGTTCCTCTGTTATTCGCGTCAACGTGTTTGCCAGAGCGTTTACCGGAACCGGACGAGGAAGCTGGCGGACAGGTCCTGTGAGTCGCACACCCACGCTCGTTTGTGATATGTGTGTCACCCAGGGTAAACCATAGAGCAGAGAGCCAGACTTGAGAGACCGTTTCCTTTTGTGTGTACGGGCGCTCGATTCTCCGCCATCGCTTTGGGTAAACGTGCCGGAGAGTACTCCATAGAGACGAGGTGTCCTTGGCAAGGTTCCTCACGGAAGCCATCTCCTCTTGCGTCATTGTCGGTGTGGCTGTGTCGGTGAACTGCTCTTAAGCCAAGTAGATTCGACACGTCGTGCTTACATTCGACGAAACAATCACGCTTTTCTAAGGAAAGCCTCAGGTTCTCTTGATAAAAGGCCTTGTCGCAGTAGTTCATGCTGGCGGAGAGGATTTCTTAAGCAGACAAACATTTCGCACTGGGCACCCGGAGGTTGGTTTTATCCGCTTACAACTGGTTGCAGCAGGAGCACATGTTTTCCTAATTCGCTTTTCAAATTCTTTTGGTACTCTATGATAAGCGTACAAGATATAAGTAGTATTACGTCACATTGTTGCACAGTACGGTATTTTACGGAGGCTAAAAACAAAACAAAAATATCAAGTTGTTTGTACATTTTTACAACTGTAAAAAATGTGATTTTAGGGTAATATATTCACTGGGGCCCCCACATTTGGCCCACAAAGTCCAACTTATCATTTCAATTACGTTGAATTTAGTACCTCAAGAGAGAGAGAGTAGATTTTAATGAAGAGGAGGGAGCAGAGGTCGGCCTGGAGAGCGTGTCTCTAGCCTGCTACTCCTCACTGGGGTAAGGGGAAGTGGGAGATACAAGGATAGGTAGGTGGCAGCTGATTATGATATCGCACAATGAGCTATTATTTGCACACGTTGTCCAATACGCAGTTGTGAACTTTTCACACACTACACACAGGAATAGTGTTGTCCACACGGAACGTCATCGCACAAACACATTTCGCACACTGCACACTGCACAGGTCCTAGAGACGACCGTCTAAGCCCGTCTCACACATAAAGTTCAAAGGTGATCTTATGGTGCGCTGGGCATGATCAACGCTTCTCCGCGCGCCTAAAACCTTTACTTCCGAAAAGGGGCGGGAGTCCAAACAGTCAACACTACGCTTTAGTGTCCTTCAAAATTCTAATTAAACCACCGGAAAGTAAACGTAAAGCCCATGGTTGCGTTTTTGATGCGCTGGGGCGAGTTTTACAGTCGGAGATAAGTCATCATGCCTATTACGGCTCATTTAATTACCTTACTAAGTACTTTTTACTCAAATGACATTTATTTGCTTGTTTAGGCGCGACTGTACCCTACATGGTCAGGAATAAAGGGAAACAATTAAATCCTATTTTTTGTGTTTAATGACGTTTAGCTATATGTGAGGTCAGAAGAAGCGAAAGTGACAGTCCGAGAACATGCTCCGAGTTCATGTCACACCCAATACACGTATATCCTTTAATGCTTGTAGTGAATCAAGCGCTAGCTGTCGTTAACAGGTGGCCGCTTGTGGGCCCGATTTGGCGACTTGAAAGTTGCAAAGAGCAACACCATACTTCACCATTCCTGGACCCGCTCTTTATAACTCAGCTATCGCCAAAATGTACTCGGTGAACTTCTTGAGCGCGGATATAACCGTATGGCATACTCTGCTTAGATGCCATGTTTTTTTTTTTTTTCGTGTGTTCGCGATCGGGCGCTGACGTCTGCATGTGCACTAGCATTGAAGCCATTCCGTCGGAACCGGCGTGGAATGCCTTATACTATCTTTGGAGTTCAAAGAAAGAAACACTTCACACTTGCACGCGCTTAAGTACACCATGAAAATGATAGTTCTTTATTAAAACATTAAAAAAAAAAACATGGAGTTCCACTTACAAGGGCTATCTGACACATTTATTTAGGCCAAAGAGAAGAGCCTTGCGTATTTTGATTGCCAGCAGCGCATTTAGTCATGGTACCAAGTTCACAAATATATTTAGTATTCACGACTTAGTCGCACGTAATATTGCCTTCTTTATGTACGAAACCATTAGTAAGAAAGCACGCTTCGTTTCAATTTTGCTTCGTCACTCGCACCTATAAGACGAGTGTGACTCATGCCATACATTGTATTACCTCAAACCAAACATACTAATGCTCTATCACTAGTGTAAATCTTCTCAAATTACAATTATTAGGATAGCATTCGCAATGACATAAAGGTGTCATCGCACTATTCAATTATTTGACAAAATTATTAAATTGCTTCGATAATATTTCTCGGGTATACTTCTATGTAACTTTGTGCATGATATTTTCCGTCGGTCTGCTATTTACACTTTCTTTCGCTGTCAATTATATCAAGGTTGCATATTACGTTCCGATTATGTGGTGATCATTTGTGTATGTTGCATTAAAGCGGCGTGCCGAATGTATTCTTAGCTAGTTGGGAAATTATTTTGAGTGCCAGTAGACAAAGGACTCTCATTGTAAAGAATGTCTGGTAAAAAATATCTGGGGCAAAATTCACAAACGTTTTCGTTCGTAGTTGCTCTTCGCCATTGGTTGGCTCCACATTTTCCGATCCGCCTTTGCTAATGATATGTCCAGCATCCGGATTGGATGGAACTTGCTCATGCGAACAATTCAAGCATAAGAGCTTAATTTTTTGCAAATACAGGCCCCGATTCTTATTTTGAACCGCTGCCTGATAAATTTGTTCGCGGCCTGCTGTTGCGCCAGCACCGATTAAACTTAACTTCGGCAGTAGGTCAAACTCGTGGCACGCCACATAGTGCCCACGATAGCACGAAGCTGTCGTCCTTGAGTTCAGAGGAGGAACGTCGCTCATCTGTCGCGCCTTCCTGGTGCGAGCTTCGTATACGGGGTCTCAATAATTGAAACGCGGCGTCGGCGTGTCGCTCGCGCCAACGAGTGTAAACAACGCGCCTGGAGAGAAAACAAAGCACCGGAAAGAGAGTGTAAACCCAACGCGTGAATCAATAAAGCGCCCGAGGAACGAGTAATTGGAAGCTCCACATTTTCCGATCCGTGTTAGAAAAAGCGTGGAAGCCTTTCGAGCGTGAAACGAAGTATCAGTTTCTTCTTCTTTCATCTTTTGAGGGAAGAGAAAGCGTCGCTGCAACAAACACTCGCTTCTGTCGTATTCCCCAGCTGACAATGCCGTAGCGGAGTAGCGGAGAATATCCGTGTGTGGCCACAGATGGCGCTTCAGGCTTCGGCAATTATTCTTGTGTGAGTTTCTTAATAACCGATCTCCCCTTCCACGCCAGGAATCATAAAAGAGACCGAACTCTGACTGAACGAACGGAGGGGCGTTGTTTAAATGTCGAAAAACTTTTATTCTGATGTTAGCGTCGAAAAATAGTTATGTAGACTTTAATGGTGGAAAAGCACCGAAGGCAATGATGCTCTGGACGCAACAAAAAAAAATCTGCAATAATGACGTGAAACCGATTTTGTAGTAGCAGACAAGAATCTCCAGTCTTCGCTGCGTAGACATGTTTGCAAGCGTAACTGATTGCTAATTAGGTCAGGGCCACACCGCCACACTGTCGTAGTGCGCTTAGCGCTGATTCCAGCTTCCGAAATGTAAAAGGGGGGTGTCAA